>NW_021620598.1:2699350-2702757 GCF_004785775.1 Grammomys surdaster | reverse complement strand
ACTCATGCACACATCCACTCATGCACACATCCACTCATGCACACACCTACCCACCTACCTGCTCATCCATGAATGCCTCAGTTGAAGTAAAGCCCCAGGATTGAAGGTGTTGTGGAGAGAAGTTGAGGCTTGGCATCATGTGGTAGGTTCAGAGTTCCTGAAGAGAATCCAGAAAATGCTATTGGTAAAGGTACAACCCATTCACAGAGGAGACCCTAGCATGTCGGAGATGCCAGGACCAGGGAAGACCACCAAGGACAGCAACAGCTATGGGGTGGAGCTGGTCTGAGTTTAGGAGACAAACTGTGCTGTGGATGGCAGAGCCATAGAAGTGTCATGGGTCATCTGGCCTCTAGAGAAGTCCCAGATGTCAAGCACTGAACTCTTCACACCGCTGGATTTTGGCTTGGCTTGGCTTTGATTGTGACCGTGCCCTGATTCCTCCCTCTTGGAGTAAGAAAGCATTTAGCTTGGGTTTTGATTTTACAGGAGCCCACAGCTATGAGACCTTGGTATTTTAGAGAAACTTTGGAATTTTAGAGATATTTTGGATATTTTAGGGAAACTTTGAACTTTTAAAGAGACCTTGGATATTTTAAAGAGAGTAAACTTGTGCTTGAACTTTTAAGGACTGTAGGACTTTTCAAAAATTGGAATGTTTGCCAGGCACGGTGGTGCATTCCTTTAATCCTGGTGCTCAGGATGCAGTGGCAGGTAGAACTCACAAAGGTGAGTTCAAGGCCAGCCAGGGATACATAGAGACCCTGTCTCAAAAATAAATAAGTAAAAACAACGTTGGAGTGTTTTATATTGTGGTATTAATGTTACCATCCTATCTTGGGGATAAATGATAAAGGAAAAGTTCCAACCAAACAGCGATATCTTTGTGTGTCAAGCTGAGAAGGAATCAAATGTTCTGAGCTATTTTATGCTAACTTGACACAAGTTAAGGGTCACTTTGGAAGAGGGAACCTTAATTGAGAAAAATGCCCCTACCATATTGGCCTGGGGGCAAGATAATGGGGCCTTTTCTTGGTCAATAACTGATGTAGGAGAACCCAGCTCACTGTGGGCAGTACGTGTATGCTCCTGGGATAGTGGTCCTGGGTGTTATAGGAAAGTCCCCAAAGCAAACCACGAGGAGCAAGCCTGTAAGCAGCATTCCTTTGGGACTTCTCTTCCAGGTTCCTGCCTTGAATTCTTGCTCTAATTACTCTGATGGCTGACTGAATAAAACCTCACCAAATTGTTTTTGGTTATGGTGTTTATCCCAATAGAAACCCCAGATAAGATACCATCCATCTACAGATGCACTTTATGAATGTATGCATCCATCACTCCTACCCACCATCCATCCGTGTACCCATCCATCCACTCCATTAAGCCATTCATCTATGCATTTGTTACCGATACTCATGTATCATTTACCCACATACCTGTTGCATACATATGCATTCACCCATTACAGTTCACTCATCTGGGGGCGGATATTACAGGAAAACCACCATGGAGTATAGGAGGGATGATGATGACAATGAAGAAGAAGAAGAAGAAGAAGAAGAAGAAGAAGAAGAAGAGAAGGAGGAGGAGGAGGAGGAGGAGGAGGAGAAGGAGGAGGAGGAGGAGGAGGAGGAGGAGGAGGAGGAGGAGGAGGAGGAGGAAGCACAGGGGCAAGGATAGCTGAGCCTGGCTGAACCCACAGATAACCAGGCCCTCAAGCTGTCCTGGCTCTGGAGACTTCTGTCTTCTTCATACCAATCCCATCCCAGCCCTGCAGAGAGAATCTCCCCCAATTAAGCAAGTCCCTACCTTGTCCCACAGATAGATGTGGGGACATTGGACCCAAGCTTTAACCATATCTTCTTCAAGCTGCAAGGTCAAATGGTGGGTAGGAACCCCTCGGTGGTTATGGATCTCCTAGGATGCCTGGGCGGTGCCGCTTCCCACCTGCTGCCGGTAGGGGGAAGCACGTCGCTGTGCTACAGACCCTAGGCCTTATGCTCGACAACCTTGCATTCTGTTATAGCGAAACTAAGGCATAGAAGCAGGTCGGGTCTCATCTACCAATAGAAGTGCCTATTTTTCTCAGAAATAACCCTCCTGGAGAATCCCAAGGGCCCTCCATCTTACAGGGCTGGAGATGGGGTGGGAATCTTAAGATCCCAGTTGGTTGGGTTTTTTTTTTGGGGGGGGGTGCGGTACGTGGATGCTGTTGCTATTCCAGCCCCGCTGCAGCCACATAAATCTTTTTGTCTCACTAACAGACCCCAAGACAGAGGCTGTTGGCGGGGATGGTAGAATGGCCCCCAGACTCCAGGACACGGTGAGGAATCCCCAAACATCTCAAAGTCCAGCTCTGGCTGCAAGCATCGCTCCCTGTCGCCACGGAGTGGCAGCATCCACCTACCAAGCTCTCAGGCTGTTCTGCTCGCTCCCAGTCACCTGGCCCAAGCTGTCTACCAAATTGTGCGACGTCCCGAGTTCTTGGTTTCAGGGGACACTGGTGTAGGACTGCTACTACCGTTTGACATCTGTGCCTTAGTTTCCCTTCTTGTGATGTTCAAATTCTTCTTTCTAAAAAGTCCTCCAACCCAAACGTTCTGCACAGCTGCACCTGCCGGCTTCTGAACCTAGAGTTCAGGAGCGGCTCTCTCTCCCGGGTCGGGTCATGGCAAAAGTTCAGAGGATTTGGAGAGATTAAGAGGGGATTAGGGGTAGGGACGGTAGCTTTTGAGCTCGAGGTTCCGGGCTAAGGACAGCGCCCCTTCATACCCCTCCCCATTTCCACACCAGGCAATTGGGTATTGGCCAGTCTTCAAAGACTGTCAAAATGGCTCCATTTGATGCTGCTGTCCAGGGCTGAAGACGTTTGAAAACCTGCCTTGGGTCCCCCACCATGTGTCTGGTTACTAGCTAGTCTGCTGAGCTAGGACAGCCCTAGCTGTGGCAGGCAGTGTCCCTGTCACCCATTTGTCCAGGATAGAATCAAGCCAGACACACACAGGAGGTGCCAGGCATCTAGGCTACTCTAATTTCCCACTTTAGCTGTTCAAGAATCAGATCTGACGCCAGCGTGAAGAGTGAGACAGAATCCGCAGACTGGGACTCTCCAAGGATGCCTTTCTGAGTCTCGGTCATGGTGCCACTCTTAATGGTGGACAGGCTGGTGTGTCTACCAGCCTTCAGTCCTACGCTCTGCTTGTGTTCTGCAGTGCTGGGCGCTGGAACGATCTTTTCACCGAAGTTTGTTGGGCGGGTAACAATGCCTGATCCGGGGTTGTGGCCCTGGTAGCACCCATATAGGTAGGTAATGTCTAGGAGAAAGATGCCTGCACATAGAAAGGGGATGGTGGTGGTCTCCTCTCTCTCTCTCTCTCTCTCTCTCTCTCTCTCTCTCTCTCTCTCTC
>NW_021620598.1:2696346-2699340 GCF_004785775.1 Grammomys surdaster | reverse complement strand
CTCTCTCTCTCTCTCTCTCTCTCTCTCTCTCTCTCTCTCTCTCTCTCCCTCCCTCCCTCCCTCCCTCCCTCCCTCTCTCTTTCTCTCTCGCTCTCTCTCGCTCTCTCTTCAACTAGAAACTGGAAACCAAGTGACCACTAGGCCCTGAGCGAGAAGTTTCTTAGCCCCCGCCCCTACCCCCACCCTCACTGTCTCTGAGGAGCGCAGGTGTCTCTTTGGAGCCGCACCCTCTTCTCTCCCTCCCCTCTTCCCACGCAGTCCTGGGAGGGCGATCGGAAGGGAGCTGGCCTGGGGAGGGGGGGGGCGCGGGGTTAGATGCGTTCGTGTGTCACGGGGGAGGGAGGAGAAAAGGGAGGGGAGAGCCAGGGAGCGCGCGCGAGAGAGCGCGCTGCTGCGAGCGAGGAGGGCGGGCGGGAGGCGGATCCTCCTACCTGGGGCGCGCTCGCCTGCTCGCGGCTCGCTTGCCGGGGCCGCGAGTCACCTGGGGAGGCGGACAAGTGCGGACACATTGGCCGCCCCGGCGCACCGCGAGGCGCGCACGGCCCCAGGCGGCTGAGCCCAGTGGAGGCAGCGCCCGCCCGCTGCGCTTGGCCCCGACCTGCGCTCGCAGAGCCCCACGGTCACTCCGCTGGGCTCCGAGGTCGCGGTTCCCCGCCCGGGTCACTCCCCCGGGCGCACGCGGCGGCTGCAGCGCCCTGGGCTCACCATGGTGGCAACGCGTGCCGGGTGTCCGCGCGTCGCCCGCCTCCCGAGCCGAAGCGCCGGCTGAGCGTGGTCCTACCGCAGCCCCCTGGCCCCTGCCCGGCCCCTGCCCACCCGCGCGTCCCCTCCGGCCGCAGCTGTCTATGGCGCAGCCCCCCTCCCTGGATCATGCACAGAAACTTTCGAAAGTGGATCTTTTACGTGTTTCTCTGCTTTGGCGTCCTCTACGTGAAGCTCGGGTGAGTATTCCTGTGGGCGGGGGCGACAGAAGGGGAGCCGGCAGCCTCCAGAGCCTCCTCCAGCGGACCTGGGGACCGGAGTTGGTGGGGGAGGGCGTTTCTTGAAGTGGCCGGGCAGGCTGGTATCTCCGGCCCTCGCCCCAGCCTCGCGGAGACTCATCCGAGCCCCCGGAGCCAGAGATCCTCTGGAGGGGCGGGGAGCCAGGACGCAGCAGGGACAGCGCGGCCCGCGGACGGCCGCAGCGGGGCTCGCGGGTAGCGGCGAGCGTGCCGGGCGCGTACTTTCACCTGTTTGGGCTCCAGGCCCCGGGGGTGGGACGCGCCTTCCCTCCCCCGGGCTGCGCTGGGCGCCGAGCCCGGGCCGAGCACTAGCCGCCGGGAGGGCGCGCCGGGCCGGGGGGGGGGGGTACGGGGGGCATCCCCGGCGGGGGAGATCGGGGCGCGCACTCGCCGCGAGCGCGCAGGCCTTGCACCCGCCGCGGCCCTTCGTCTCTATCCATCACCCGGACATGTTGAAATTACCTTGACAACTCGTCCGGCTGGCTCAGGATGGGCCGTGGGGCTGGCGCAGCAGCCTCGGGCTCCGTCCGGGGCCCGCGCCCCCGCCCGCCCGGGGCCCTACGCCCGGCCCCCTCTCGCCGAGCTCCCCCTGGCGCGGCCGGGCGGGCGGGCTCCAGGCGGGCCGCGCTCGCTGCTCGCCGCCGTAGCTGCTCCGAGTCGTATTTCCACATTCCTGAACCCAGCCGAGTCCTTACCTGTTGAGCCGCGATCTCCTTTAGACGGAATCTGTCTCGGCCTCCCCGGATTGGGGGTGGAGGGGCAGTGTGACCGAACGGAGCGCAGTGCACCTCGCGGGCGTTAGTCACTCTTGGCCGCCTGTCCCGGCCCAGACCCCCACCTCCACCCCGAGCACCTGCGGGCATCTGTGCCCACCTCGTCCGGCGCTCCTACTATGTGCCGCCCGGCGCTCTGAGGCCAGCCTCATCTTGGCCCTAGGAAGGCCAGTGACCAGACCTGTAGGAGGGGCGGGTTCCGGTACCTGGGAGACCGGCTTTCCAGGCGAGAGGTAGAAACAGTCACTGAAGATCAGCACCCTTCCCAGCCCTCTGCACCTCCGCCATCTTACAGGTGAAGAAATTGAGGCCCAGAGAGGGGCAGGGACCAAACCTGGTGGCCTCAGAGGCAGGATTGGAAGTCCCTTCCTTATTCCTGCAGACCTGGACGGGAGTGTCTGCGGCTGCTAGTGGTTGTGTTTATTGTAGGTTTGTGCGGGTAGGCTGTGTCCCTGGGTGTTTGTTTATGAAGGTGAGGGGTGCCCAGCGTTGAGAATGCAGGGGGTGGGGGCGGGGTGGGCAGGCCACTGCTTCCCGGACTTTCAGCAGTCTGTAATGATTTTCCTGGGCCTGTGAAGGGATCCACAACCCTTTGGGAGAAGGCTCCATGCAGATCCCAGCTACCTGGCTCTGGCGCCAAGGCCTTTGAGTTGAATGCTTGACTCAACCGGCTCTGGCTTCCATTGCTGACCATTCTTCCTAGCACCGGTTCATCAACAAGAGGCCCCAGCAAAGGCCTCTTATCATCAAATGGAAAAAGGTTTCAGCAAAAGGATCTGGGTTCCCGAGGTTGGGGGGGGGGCTTCCTGGAGTGGTCCCTAGGTTTCATGCTTGTATCTCTTGTTTCATGGCTGGGAAGGATTTGGGCTCTGGTGCTCTGAACAACTTGGTGGTCAGTGCTGAGTAGAGAGAATGGGTGAGTGAGACCCCGAGGGTCTCTGCTAGCCCAGCTGGGGCTCCTAGATGCCTGTGACCACTACCTTCTAGGACTGAGCAAGCTTTCCTCTGACCAAGAGCCCCAAGGGAGAACCCTTCTCCCTCCATAAACTGCACCCCTCCACCGCCCCTTCTGAGTTAAAAAAAAAAAAAATCTCAAAGACCCAGTGGAATGACAGCCGGGAAGCCAAAGATTCGCCCTGGGACCTGCAAATGGAAGGCTTAGACCTCTGCAGCCTCTCTCTCTCTCTCTCTCTCTCTCTCTCTCTCTCTCTCTCTCTCTC
>NW_021620598.1:2615408-2696336 GCF_004785775.1 Grammomys surdaster | reverse complement strand
TCTCTCTCTCTCTCTCTCTCTCTCTCTCTCTCTCTCTCTCTCTCTCTGTGTGTGTGTGTGTGTGTGTGTGTCCTCCATCAGGTAAGCAGGAGAGGCAGCTGAGCCTTCCCATGGGACCTAAAGGGGTAGGTGGTGTGGACAGGATCTCTTTGGAGTAGGAATCCCACAGGATGCCTGGCAGGTGTCTGGGGCAGCCGCTCACCGTCTCAATCTCATCTGAAAGTAGAGTAGCAGAGTCATGGTAGTAGTCCCCTGGGAACCGCTGAGGGATTAGTTCAGATGACTTTTGCCCTGACCTAGAGTCGTGGAATATTGTGGCTCCCACCAGTGAAGCTTTTCTTATCGCCAGTGGCTGTGAGATCCAAGGTGCAGGAGCCATTCTGGAGACTCCTCCAGATAGTTGTTTTTTTTTGGGGGGGCTGTTTTATGATGAAGGCCCCTGAACCTGCCTCTGCCCCATGTTTCTGTATGTGCAACGGGGGCCTCCAGAAATCCCACCAGGGCATTCATCCCACGTGCACACCTCTCGTGCAAGCAAGAACCAGAATTCAGTCCTCACAATCCAAAAACAGGAGTGCCTCAGATTCTCAGCAAGTTCCAAGCACAATGGCACTGGGAAGTCACAACGTTTAACCTAAGGTCTCTATGGATGAGAGCAGCTATCCTGGAGGAGGCCAAGGTGGAGCGGGGAGCTGCCAAGGTCACTGAGGTGCCAAGACCAGCCCTGTGCTAGGCTTGTTCCTGCTTTTGTGGTTGGGAGAAGCAAAGGGGCAAAGGACAGGGAGGTCTGGAGGTAAGGGAGGTTTCCGACTCCTGAATCCCCGAGAACTTTAGGACCACGACTGTACCACACACAACTCCTCCTTTTCTGCTGTCCTCTCTGCTCAGAGACTTCCCCCAGCTGACATATACCTCTATACAAAGACATTCCGATATGGCCAGGCTCAGCAGAAATAGGAGATGGGACCCCCAAATCTGTTTCTAGACTATTAAAAAAATTAGTAGGGGAGGGCTCTTTAGAAGACTCTTTCCTTGCCCTGACTCCAACCAACTCTCTTCAAAGAAGAGTAAAAGATGAGAGATGAAAGAGCCAGATGTGATGGTCCTGTGTGACAGAGGGTTTTGCCTGCCTGCCTCTCTAAAGAGGCACGAAGCCGCTGATGGCCCCAGAACAGAGCTGGCCCAGGTGCGGTGAGAGGGACTCACACCCAACCATCCCTAACCAGGCTACATGCAGACAGAGGGACAACACACACAGGGCATCTGTGCACACACACCTGCGGGCTCCCATACCGCCCATGCTCCTGCAGAAACATGCAAGCACATGCATGCATACATGAGCACACGTTGCTTAGCACAGCCCCTAAGAGGCGCACACGCCTCCGCGCGGTGCCTCCCGGAGATGCGCTCTCCGTAGCGGAGTTTCTCGCCAAAGGTTGTGGCGAGGGTATCCCGGCCAAGGCAACTTGGGCAAACCCTGGGGGCGGCACCCGCCACACACTCTGGTCAACCTCCCCTTTAAAAAAAACCCGCCCGCGGAGGAGGCGGATGTAGGGGCGGCCTGTCCAATGGCAGCTGTGCGCTTCGGGAGACTTGGAGACTTGAGCCAGAGTGAGCGACAGAACCGGTTCGCACCGACAGACGGACAGAGGACCAGACAGCCCCTAAGGCGCGCTCACTGACTCCCGCAGGGCCCCCGCCCCGAACTCCAGCCCCAGCGCTCGCTACTGCCCCAGATACAGCACGATGCGCGGTCCTGGCAGCGAGACACGGGCGAGCACTGTCCCCCGGCCCCCGAGCCCTGGCCCCTAGCGCCCAGCGCTGCTGCCCTACATCAGGGAGGGCCGCGGAGACCCCAGCCTCAGTTGGCCCAGGAGCCCTGCGGGTGGGGCCTGCCCAGCCCAGCCAGGCGCGCCAGCCCACCATGCTCCTCCTGTCGCCGCGCAGCGCGCTGGTCTCCGTCTATTGCCCGCAGATCTTTCTCCTTCTGTCCAGCGGCAGCTACCTGTGAGTGCCGCGGGTGGCGGGCGGGGTGGGCGGGAGGGGAGCCCTGGCCACCACTGCTGGAGAAGGGAGGGGGAAGGTGGCAAGATGGTCCCGGGTGGGGCGCTGGATGCCCTGCGCGCAAAGAAACTGGGGGCCTTTGGGTCAATTTGCTGACTTAAGCCGCCGAGGTAGACCACCTAGGGGACAGCTGTGACAACGAGAAATTTTAGCTTAGGGGTCAGAGAAAGGATGGCAGAAGAGCAGTCCGACTGCCTTTGCAGGTTAGGCTATGTGCACTGAGAGCGAGAGCCACAGTTAGCCAGTCGCGTCCTAGCATGATCCTGGATTAGCGGGAGACCCTCTTCCTAGGCCATATTAACCACGCGGCGCGCATGGCCGTCCCACACTAAGGAGAGCTACGGGCACACATCGGCTTCCCAGTGCATACACTGGCAGTCACACGTGCATGCTGCGCCCCACCAGACAGCGCGCCCAGGCTGTTCCCTGAAGTCTCTCTGGCCACTAGTGCTGTCTTGCCGCACCGGGAGGCCTTGACCTCTCCTCTGCTAGACGCCTCTTCAAGAGGCGAGGAGGGCGCACATTGTGCGCGCAGGTAATCCAGGTCTAGAGAGTCCGCGGAGCATCGCCCACCAGGCTACGGGAAGCTCCGGGCAGGGCCCGAGTCGGCCCTGCGAGTCGAAGGGGGCGCGTCCGCACAGCGGTGGCTTCGCCCGATTCCTAATGGGACGCATATGCTCTGGCCTCCGATTTAAAAAGAAGTTTGATTTATGGAACCGCCGTTTGGGGGAATTGAAGCTGGATGCTACTGATTAAACCTCAGAGCCAGCGCTCCCTCTCCCTCTCCTCCCCTCCCCCGCCCTCTCCTTAACACGCGGGCCACGTCCGGGGTCGCCTAACGCGGCCAGAGGCGGCAGCCTCCTTCCCGCTCCCTGCACCACCCCCTCCCCTCCCCGCGGCCACAGTCCTGATAAATTGCCCCGCCCCCACCCCTTTTAATAAAGACGCGGCCAATTTCTCTTCCAGCTCCTAGGAAATTACTATCCTACCAGTTTTCCTTCTATAAATAGTCGCGCATCTTGAAACAAAAGTTCGCAACCGCAGCCAGATGCTGCGAGGCCCGCGGTTTCCCCGGCTGTGGAACATAATTACAAGGTCCAGGCAGAGGGAGCGCTCCAGGCCCGGCGGGCAGCCCTGGCTGCGGAGGCATCGCCTGGGGTGGAGAGTAGCAGGCCTCCCCGCGCAGGGCGCAGGGCCCGTGGGCACCGCCTGATCATGGAGACCTGGCCAAGAGAATTCTTAATGTCAATCTTAAGTCTTGCTGAAGAGCCAGCAGTTACTTTGAGAAATCATCTGGGGAGACTAGGAGCTGAGGTTTGGTGATCCTGGGGAGGTGTCCAGGGGTGGAGGCCCGAAGTTGGGTCTGAGAGGATAGGATGGCAAAAGTGGTTTACCCTACAGCAGCTGCAGAACTCTCTGGCAGGATAGTAGCCAGTGTACCTCTGAGGCCCCCCATTTTCTCCTGGAGGGCCCATTCCAGCTTAGTGGGGTAACCTCCAACGTCTGTACCCCACATAGGTTGGTCCTTGACTATACTGCCGGTTCTCCGGGCTGATATTCTTTCAAGGGAGAAGCTTTTCAAGTGTGTTCAGGCCAGTTCTGGGGCCAACATGGTTTGTGGTAGCTGGGGAGCAGCAAGGGGTCACTTTTTCATCATTATCCCGGACTGGTTCAGCCCCCTATAAGCCCTGCTCCTGGGATGGAGGAAGGGCTAATGACTGTAGGGCTGTTTTTTCCTCACCTTGCTGGGTATCACAGAGTTGGCTGCATTAAGATACCTGGGAGGGAACGGCCCCTAAGATTATGGCGAAAGGATGTCAAGTCTCGAGTCTGCCTGGTTTAGGCACACCCCTGGTAGCAGAGTTTGGCTAGATGACCAGCACAGAACTCTCCTAACTGTGGAAGGTAGTTGGGGGTCAATGTGAGACACCCCTCCTCCTCCTAGTACTGCAGGAATGTCCCAGAGGATGCCACAGTGGGGAGGGGCCCCGAGTGGAGGCTCTGTTCTGTTCCAGAGAACTTTCCAGAAGGCATCCCATTGCTAGGATCACAGACACTAGCCAACAGTTGATCCTGTCCCTTTCAACTGGGCTGTTCTCCCAGCTCCCCATGCTGGGTTATCATCCGAACACAGTGAATCCCAGACACATGCCCAGGCCCCTGCCACTGATCGTATTGGACGGGTGTACTGGCCTGGAAGGGCCCTGAGCCCCTATCAGACTCCACGTGTGACCCAGCTGTGAGAGGCAGCTCAGCCACCTGTACCCCTGTGTTGCAGAGTGGGGGAGGTCCAGTGGGGAATCAGCAAGGGACCAAGGAAAGGCAAACGGGGGTGGGGGATGGGGTGGGGGTAAGGCTACAAGGAGTGTTAGTGCTGGGTCAGCTGGTATGAGGGCCTGGCCCAAGTCTGGAGCCAGAACCAGTCTGGGCTACTGTAAGGGCAGGTCCCTTCCGTTCTTGGCCTCCCTGTCCTAGATGTGGTAGTTGACTGTGATGACCCCCCCCATGTCTTCCGGTAGAGCCTGTCATGGTAACCGCCTGCTCTGGGGAGCCGAGTGAGTCATGAATGACGGGATGGTTACTCACCGACCACCTGGCTTGGGGGTGCAGAGGGTGCTCACCACTGTCCTCCCCAGGCCCAGTCAGGCCTCTTCCTGGTTCCTGCTGTGGCTTTGCCGGTGGTGCTGACCACAGTCCTAAAAGTCCTGTGGGTATGACCCTTGGTGAGATGGGTGCTGAATCAGGCCGCTTCTGGAGCATCACAGTCCAGGGGGCAGTGTGGGTCACAGGACTTCAACATGGACAGGTCACCTGGAGGGTGGTGTCTGTCTGGACCTCAGTCTCCTCACAAGTCATAGAGGGGAAGAAGACTCAGGTCAGGGCCAGGTGTCTCTGGGTTTGAAAGCATGTGACATCCCATAAAATAGCTGGCACACCAGGGTTAAGAGCTGGAACACCCGAGCACAGCTTAAGTCCCAGGAAACCTTCCAGCTGGAGCCCCTGTAACCACAGAAAACTACCCCAAACCCACTGTGGTATGGTAAGACTCACCAGCTGAGAGAGGAGTGAAGTGCATTCTGGGATGAACCTTTCCTAGTTACTGTGTGTGCAGAGGGCTTGCCTCTTTGGTCTCTGGCTGTGGGGGAAACTGGAGGGTAGAGCCCGTTCTAACCAGGTTTCCTTGGAACCTGGAGACCACCAGGCATGCCAAACCTGGGTTCTCATCCGAGGACCACCTCTTTCTGCATGGCTGATTCTAGCTCACTCCTTTTCCCAGGGAGAATCTGTGGAGGGGATGCAAACTTCACAGGATGACCTGGAGCACTCAGAGAGATTCAGGGCCTGTGCTTAATTTAGATTCTGGTGTTAAGGACAGTTCAGGAAACAGGTAGCTCTTGGGGTCACAGGAGCAGGGAAATTTGCCTTTAGGGACCCAGAGGAAGGTCCAGAGGAAGCAGTCACTCAGGAGGGAGTAGTGTGCTCCTTGGGTGCCTCAGAGGACTTCTTCCTTCAGGATCTAAACAGGATTTTAAAGGATGGAAGAGTTTTGGCCAAACTAAAGAGGAAGACTATTGAAGGAGGTTATGACTCAAACACATCCACCAGGGGACCCCATGGACAGACAGACACAGTACTGGGGTCCTGAGAGATGAGATCACCCAAATACCAGGTCATCATCTTGTCCTACTGGCTCTAACCCCTACAATGGCCCTCCCTGGGGTGATCCATCCCAGATGGGAGAGGTGGCACAGCCAGCTGTTACAAGTGATCACGCGGTTGATCACTAAGGAAGATATTTAGACATCATGCTTCTTCCTTCCTCTGCCTGGAGCTCTCCTGCTGAGCCTCCAAGCCTCAGGCTGGCTTGGAGGGGCGGGTGGGCCAGGGTTACATTGCTACAGGTGTCCTAGTGGGCATGGACGCCCTGCTGAGGTTTGAGCTAGTGTTCCGGGCATGGTAATGGCAGATGACTGGGATGGGAACCAATATTTTGAATGGAGGTTTCCTGTCATCAGAGGGTCAGGGGGAAGTGTCCAAAGTAGGGTCCCTCTGTGCAGCCTATACCCAGCTCACTAACCTCTGCATCTTCCATGCAGGTGGAACAGCTACAGCAGGTTTCCTGGAGGCCTCCATTTTGCACAGTCCTGAGTCCGGCTGGGATAGGGCTCAGCTCCCCTCCCGAGGGGACAAGAGGCTGGCGCCCTCCCTTGTCAGATGAAACCCCGGCCCAGGGCTCCCTCAGCCTGATGAAAGGGTCATTGTGTAGTACAGGCCGCCCGCTGGCCAAGGACAAAACGGCCGTTTGTCCTCCCTCCTTGGTGTGGGGCTGGGGGCCTCCCCTCAGGCTGGCTGATGGGTGGGGGTGGGTACAGGTGCACTCTGGGCTCCCTCTCTTTCCTCATCTTCCAGCTCAGCCTGCCCCTCCCCCAGGCCCCCTACCCACCCACGGTCACCTTGCCCTTGAGTGTGGATCCCCCAAGCTTGGGCCAGCCTTCTTGTTATCTGGAAGATACTGAGTTTCCTGGCCCTGGAGGCATCCAAGCAGATGTAAGCATGAGAATCAGGGATTCTAAAGAAGGGCTTTGCTGGGCCAGGGAATCCAGTGCTCTGGGGCTCAGTGGAAGCCTCTAGGTGTGTGGTTGAGGCTACTGTCTGTATCGGTGCAGATGTGCTAGAGCCATGGCTAAGACTGGAAATAGAAGATGCTACAGGGCATTGTCTCCCCCGTCCCCCAAGCGGCCATGGCACCCATCTTAGTTAGCTTTTATATGGCTATGATGGATACCATCACCAAAAGCAACTTGGAGAGGAAAGGGTTTGTCTGGGTTACATAGCCCAGACCAGTCCACTTAGGAAAACCAAGGCAAGAACCTGTTCTCAGGAATGGAAACAGAGGCACTCCACGGAGGAGTAGTGCTTACTGGCTTGCTTGCTCCTCATGGCTTGCCCAGCCTGATTTCTTATAGCACCCAGGACCATCAGCCTAGGGACGGCACCACCCACAATGGGATGGAAACCACACTCATCAGTCCTTAATCAAGACAATACCCCCACAAACTTGCCCACAGGCCAGTCTTATGGAGACAGCTTCTCAATAAAGTTTCCCTTTTCCTAGATGACCCTCGCCTGCATCAAATTGCCATAAACATACAAACAAATAAACAACAACAACAAACTAGCCAGTACTACAGCTATAGGTTGTGAATCCTTCCAAGGGCTGGAGCATTTGTTGGAGGAAAAGCCAGAACCCCCAGGAGTCCCATCAGCTGATACCAAGGACTTCCATCACCTTCCAGAACCTTCTCCCGTAGCACTCCCTGATCTACCCCCTTTTTGTGCCCCTAAGTCCCAGCAAACAAACCCAAGTAGTGATGTGTGGTCAGGTCCTTAGAAGGAAGAAGACAGGTGGGATTTCAGATTACCCCCAGCAGCAGGCCATGGGTGTAAAACAGAGTTTAAAAGCCCTGGTTGAGTTTTGTGTTGCAAGCATGTTACCCTAGCACTCAAGGCTGAGGCAGGAGGATTGTGGGTTTAAAGCCAACCTGGGTTTCATACTGAGGCCTGTTTCAGCATCTTTAGAATGAGAATGGACCAGCAGCTGTCTCGTTGACTCTTCACAGACCCCGGGGTCCACATTTCCAGAAGGACCTGTCTTGTGGGTCTGCCACGCACAGTCTGTCCGGAGTCACTTTCCTCCCTGGCTGCTGGCACAGAGGCTAAACCAAGCCACCTCCAGCATAGAACTGTGAGGGTGGGGAGGTCAGGGCTAGGTGTTTCCCAGGTCAAGGTGTCTGAGGCTGAATTTGAACCCAGGTCTGTAGGACTCTGAGGTCCATGGTACCTCCCAGCCTCTAACTAACACAGTTGCCTTTCTCACATTCATTACATTGTATAAGGGCTGAGAACCCAACTAGGGCAGTAGGTTGCCATTGTTTTTGGACCAGGAGATTCTGGGGCCTGAGCAAAGGCTTCCTCTATAGCTTGGGAGCTAGCTTTTGCTTTTGCCCCAGGGACAGGGATGTGGTGCTCTTGGAGGATGTAGAGATGTCCCTGCCTGACTTGGCACTCCTCCAGCAGCTCTGAGGCCAGCTTTAACAGGGAGAAAGGTAGGTAGGTCTGGAAGCCACCCTGTGACCTGTATGCAGGTTTAATATGTGCTTCATGATATACTGTTGGGTGTGGCTGGGCGTGGCCTTGGGGTATCCTTGGCTACTTGAGATCTTGGTTTTCCATCTGGGGGTGGCTCTAGAGGCCTTCTAGTGAATCCTCTTGCATTCAGTTGACTCTTCACACCCCCTTAATTTACCACAGTCTTCCCGCCCACCTTCTTCTGAGTTCACACAGAGCCCTGCAGCTTCCATAGCTGAGACCCTGATCACTTGTAGTAAGGATGACCCAGGAAAGACTTCCTTCTGGAGTAGGGTGACCTGAGAAGCTCCACAAATTGTCTCTACCAGCCTGAGGTTGAAACAGAGACTGAGGGCTGGGCTGAGTCTGAACACCTTCTGGGAGGTGTTCCAACTTCACCTCTAGCAGGGAGTGCTGGGACTTTCCAAGTGCCGACCCTCCCCAGGAGCCAGATTTGCCACCCTGCTGTGTTTCGAGACAAGCTATGTGCCTGTAGACCAGATTGGTCCCTGGGGAAGGATGAATTTAAGCCACTGTAAACGTTCCTGTAGGCCAAAGTGCTGGAGTGGCCTTCTTTGTGGACCAAGCAGGGTTGACATTCCCTTTGGTGGCCCTGCCACAGGGTGGAGCACCAGATTAAGCATGCCAGCTTCTCAGGGTGACCTTTTGAACCTTTGGATGGGCTGAGGTGTACTGTGGCCAAAGCACTGTGCGATGGGGATGAGCGAGCCTGAGGTTGCTGGGCAAGCAGGTGGTGTAGAGAGAGTGCTAGCCAGGGGCTCGAAATTTTATCTGCTCTTTACCCTGCCACAGCTCTGGGACAGAGATGCATAGCATGAGGGACCCAGGGACACAGCCCTGAAGACGTCCAGGAAGAATAGAAGAATAGTGTTTAAACTTCCATTCTGTCCTCTCTCAAAGGGTAAGGTACTAGAGCTGGACAACTTTCCTCAGGCTGTGGTGCCTGCAGTGCCCTGCCTGACGCTCTGTGTTTCCTTCCTGGCATCTTTGCAGTAGAGTATGTGGCAGTGGGCAGTGACTTCACCTGAGGGAAGTTCTTGTGTGTGTGTGTGTGTGTGTGTGTGTGTGTGTGTGTGTGTGTGATAGCTCTGTCCCAGAAGCAACATAGGTTGGCGGCTTGTAGGTCAGTGATGCCAGACCCCTGTCTTCGCCTGTGCCTTCCAACATGGGGACTCCTGTAGCAGGAAGGGACAGGGTAGGCACAGCTGCAGCGGGAGGATGATATCAAGGAGGCAGAGACAAAGCACGTGGCTTTATTGCTGCCAAGCTGCTATTCAGCCTTGGACAAAACACTGCCCTTCTTTGAGCCTCCTCTGGAAAATGGGAATAACGGGCTCCCAGCCAGGCTAGCCACTGGGATTGAGTGGCCCCTTTCCCAGGGCATTCAGTCTGAGGCAGTTGACTGGGGAAGCCACTGAGGTCATAGAAGAGCCCCAAGGTGAGGGACCGTGGAACAGTCCCCAGGGGGGCTTCTGACTCCGACAGGCCCCAGCTGTGATGTCAGAAGATGGGTCAGGCCCCTGGCTGAGGCTCACACAGCCCTGGGTACTGTGTGGTCAGGCAGGCCCCACCCCCTCTATTCTCTGTCTCCCCCTTGATTCCGGATAAGAACTCAGCCTTGCCTTGAAGTCTGTAGAGAGATGGTGACTTGCTGTCCCCCGTGTGTGGGACTTGGTCCCCAAACTCACAGCTCAGAACATACTCAGAGTGTCCCAGGAAGTGCTGGCTCAGCCATCCAGTGTTTAGACTCCCAAACTGGCGGTAGGCCAGTGGGGCCTGCCAACTCCCTCCCACCGTTTACACCCACCTGTCCTTCTGTCCCTAACTCTCGGGTTGGTGTCTTGGCCAGCCATGCCTTCAGGGCACCCCGTATCACATAGATTTGATAGCAAGTGCCATGCTGGGCTTAGGGGACTCAGCACCAGTTGGGCTTCAGCCAGCCTCATAGCCTCAGGGGCCATGGCATCTCTGGATGTGGTGGTCTCCATCTGTACTGTGGGAAGCAAAGAGTAGGGCCAGAGAAAGCTACCTCAGCCCCTGTGCCAGGCCTGGCACACACAGGTGTCTTCAAAGTGAGAACAAAGCAGGGTCAGACAGGCTTCTTGGAGGTGGGGGCACTGTGCTGGGTATGGAGTCCTGTCTGACTGCTGGAGAGACAAGGTACCCTTCCCAGGGCAAAGACCTGATCCATTAAGGCCAGGACTTGGCATGTTATGTTGGGCCCTACGTGCCAGGAAAGGTCCTGACGTTTCTGAAGTCGGAGGTCAGTCAGTGAAAATTACAGTGACCCCCGTGAGGACTCAGTGAACCCATTATCCCCCTTAAGGCCTTTGCACATGTCTCCATGTGCCACTCGGTGTGCGTGGCTTTCCCATCTTCAACCACCCCAATCTACCCAGGCTTCCTGCTCACTGCCTGCTTCTCCCAGACTGCCTTCTTTCTCTCCAGGGTGGGGTCCTGGGATGCCTGGCTGGAATGCCAGCTATGTAGAAGGGTGGGAAAGCCTTTAGCAGAATCTCTACTCTCTTGCCTGGGAACACCAGGAGCAGCTGAGGGGAGCAGTGACTTGGAAAGATAGGAGGAGTGGGGCCCATGCTGGAGGGGAGGGACTGCCTTCCAGAGACCCAACCCTGGGCAGACTGACCCCGCTACTGACAGATAGGTAGGCTGAGGCCCAGAGTGGTCAGAAATAGTCAGAGACTTAGCAGAACTGGAACCTAGTTTCCACAGCCATGGAGGTCCTCTCCAGGGTCTAGCCTCAGGTCCCCTGACTTTCGCCACCTTGATATTCGAATGAGAAACTGAGGCACAAGCAGGCTGGGGAGGGGTTTGGGGGTGGCTGAATTCCCAAGCAGAGTCCTAGAGTTGCCCACCTTCAGCCGTCTCCAGCCCCTGATTGCCTCTAGACCCTTCTGGGTTTCTCTGTCTGTTTTCCCTTCTGTAAGTTTATGCTTCAAGATCCAACCCCAAGAACTGCTGTAGGGATGGGTAGAACAGGCAGGAAACGGAACTAGGTGTGTGCTCTTTCAGCACTGTGGCTATGGGTGTAGAGCCTGTGTCAGAGCATGCTAAAGGGCTACTTGGATGGCCAGGCTAGACCTGCCCTCTGATACTCCCTCCAGGGCCTCACCTGGGTCCAGGTACCTACTATTGGGGTGGTGCGCCCCCACAGTGCCAGCACTCTGAGCACTGTGTAAGCAGGAGGATCAGAAGTTCAAGGTCATTCTTGGCTACCTAGTGGTTTTGAAGTTAACCTGGGCTACATGAGACCCTGAAAGAAAGAAGAGGCAAAGGAGGGAATAGGGAGGGAGGAGGGAACGGAAGAGGGAAGAGGAAGGCAAGGAGGGAGGAGGGAGGGGATAAGAGTCAAGAAACAAAACACAGCTTTGGAGCTGCATGCCCTGCCCATGTCTCTGAGCTGGGGTTACCAGCCAGCAGAGGGAAGAAGACTGAAGGAGGACCAGAGGGAGGACAGGTAGCCTGAGGGCAGGGGCCTTGGCACCTGCTGCGTTCCACCCTGACCAGTTCTGTTCCATAGACCTGCCAAAGGGACCTGCTGTGCTCAGTTCTGGCCTAGGTGAGCTCTCCTTGGTCAGTGTAATCTAATTCAGATTGTAGCTAATGTCTCTGTGTGTGTGTGTGTGGGTGGGGACTCTGATCTGGGGACTCAGGCCAATCTGCACTAGGGAGACATTCCTATCCCCACTTACCTGGCAAGAACATCGAGGTTCCTCTAGTCCTGGCTCCCAACCAACCTCCCACCCCCACCCTGAGTATGATCCAGAGCCTGGGAAGAACCCCTGGGCCCCTCAGTGCCTGGAAAAGCCCTGGACACACCTGCCCACCATAGGGAGAGCTCGGCACCACCCTCCAGGGGATTTGCTGAGTTACTTCCTGGATGAGTGGACCCAGGCCCGCCTTCCTGGCCTATCATAGATAATTAGAACATTCTTCAAATATTTTGCCGGAGGATGCCCAAGAAGGAAGAATTACAAAGCGCCCTGGGCCAGGAGTGTGGGCTGGAGTTGCTGGGCAGCTGGGTAGCTGTCCAGGCCAAGACTGGGGGGCCAGAGGGAAGCTTAGACCAACTTGACCCTACTCTCTAGAACTGGAACTCGGGTAAGAGACCCAGTGACCTAGGTTACCTTGCAATGGTAGGAAATCATTTCCCTGGGAGAGTCAGCAGCAGGCAAAGAGGCAGAACCCTTGGAGAGGACTTGGGGGTCACACACTGTCTGTGAGGAGGTGTGTCTGCAGTGGAAGAGCAGATCTGAAAGTTGAGCACAGCAGGAGGGAGAAGAGCGAGGCCTAATCCTGGTGCCATGAGGTAGGTAGCATGGAGCAAAGAAAGCTGTTCAAGAGACTGTGGATGCAGCTGGGAGGGCAGGGAAAGGCTCTGAGGTAGTCCAGTGTAGACAGCTCTGGGCTAGACCAGGAGCTGGAGCGTGTAAGGGTGGTGGGACCAGAGGGCTAAGGGGCCTGTCCCAGGGAAAGGTTTTTTTTTTTGTTTGTTTTTGTTTTTTGTTTTTTAAAGGTCCTGCTTTCCAGAGAGGATGGTTCATGTCTTTCTCTAGGCCACGTTGGGTTCAGCTCCAGTTCTAAACAGTCTTTGGGTCCTGTGCTTGTCTTTGCATTCTCTGACTCTCTTCACACGTGTTTGTTCCAGACCAGCAGCCTGGGGGCAGCCTGGTCCCGTGTGGAAAGGGCTCAGGCCAGAGAGAAACCCAGCGGATGTCACTGCTCTTATAGGGCCTGTTTGCTCTCGTGGGTGGAGATTTAAAGGGAATATTGGGGTGCAGATGCTTGGCTTTGTGGCCACCTTAGGACACTTCCATGAATTTTGAGGTGGCTGGGGGCTTCCTCTGGGTGGGAGAGACTGTTCTGTCGGTCACCTCTGTGGCCAGCAATGACACCATTTCTCTCTGGCCATTTAAATGGAAAAGGACAAGGTAAATGACATGGCTTTCACTGACCTGTCACCCAGGATGAAAAGAGGAAACACTATGACTGTCCCTGAAGCCATGACCTGCCCTTCTTCGCTGAGGAAACCCTATGTTTCACTCAGCTGGGCATGTGAGCTAGGAGCCTGGCCACTGTCCTGTGAGGGGCCTCTTCTGTGTTTCAGTGGATCGGAGCTTCCTGACTAGAAGCCTTCATTTGTTAACCCACTGAAGGGGTGGGGCAGTAGGCTACAGTCTCTGATCCTTGCCTGCCTGCCAGGCCTGGGCAGCCAAGCCTCTCTGGGGCTCTGCGGAAAAGAATATCAATTCTTATCACAGGTTTTCACATAGGGATGTAATGTGGGTCTTGGGCTCAATCTGGCACATAGAAAGTCTTCTCCGACTCAAGCACTGAAAACACTAGCAGCATGAAGGATTTAGGTTAGATTCTTACCCCTGTCCTGAGGACACTATTTGGAGGGCTTACTTTTTTTTTTTTTTTTTTTTGGCTTTTTGAGACAGGGTTTCTCTGTATAGTCTTGGCTGTCCTGGAACTCACTCTGTAGACCAGGCTGGCCTCGAATTCAGAAATCCACCTACCTCTGCCTCCCAAGTGCTGGGATTAAAGGCGTGCGCCACCACCGCCCGGCTTGAGGGCTTACTTCTTGAAGGAAGCAGGAGTGTCCTCCACACTGAGTAAGGACAGGGCGACCTCAGTCCTGAGGATAGGGAACACCCTTCCACCAGCCTTTAATGTGAGCTCTCCAAGGATGTCCGAGAGGGGGGATACTTGGAGGAGACCCCAGGGTGATGCCTGACCTGAAGGAGGGATTGGTCCCCTAGGCATGGCCACAGCTCATCTGGTGGTTGGTTACTGTACTGGCTGGGGTCCCTTGTTTCTCAGACACAGAGTGAGTTGACAAGGTTAGAGGGAGGAAGAGCCTGAGGATGGCCCCTTGGGTTGTCATGGAGACAGCAGTGGACACTCAGTGTTTCAGAGTTCCACTATAGGCATGGTGCCTTCTTGGTCCCGGGAGGAGTGTGGGAGCCAGGAGTACAGCAGCCAGGAGTAATGCAGGACCAGAGTGATCCCAGCCTCAGTGATGGAGGATAGAGCTGGCCTCACAGGTGAAACGTTACCACACACTAGCTGTGGTGTGAGTGCATGTGCCACACCAATCTCCTCCCCATCAGCTCTGCCGTGTGTCCCGAACGCTCTCACACCCTTTTACCAAGGAAGAAGCTGAACTTAGGAAATGTGCTTTAGCCCGCCCTGCTCAGCCACGAAGAGGCACATCTGGGGCTCCCACGGATTGTGTCAACATCACAGTCTGTGGCCCTAGCCACTGCTTTAGAGGCCTAGATACCTACCACTGGGGAGTGGCAGCAAGGTTGAGATGTTCTCCTCTGCCCTCCACAGTAGGGTGATATTTAGAAAACGGCCAGGTCAGGCTTGTTCCTGGGCATCCGCCATGTTCCCGCTGCTCCTCGGCTCTGACTGGGGCTCCAGCTAGCTAGCTAGATGCGAAGGTACTGGCACCCATGAGACGCCATTGTGGGGGAAATCCGCAAAGCTCAGCTGAACCCCAGACAATATTCGCCATCCTTCCAGTACCCAGGAGAATGAAGACTCTTAAAGCTTAATGATTATCTAAAGGATTTATATATTTAGAAATGCTCAATCAACGAGATGCCCACACAATTAGAGTTGTTGCCCAATATCTAACCTTTTGATAGAAGTTGCTACCAAGGACAGCTTTTGACCCATCCATAATTTTCCATGGCTGATAGCCTCCTTCTTCTCCTTCCCTTCCTCTATTTCTCTCCTCCCCTTCTTCTCTTTCTCCCCTCCCCTTTCTGTCTTTCTCTCCCAGCTCCACCTCCTCTTCTACTGCCTAATCACCGAGCTCCACTGCGAATACAATGTAGCAGAATAAGTATCCTACTACACTCCACTCCCTCCTCAAGGCCCCCATCCTGAAGGCAGTCCCGTTCCCTTAAGCTTCTGGTAGGTAGAAAGGTCTTCTTGTTGTCCAGGGAAGTCCTCCTGACACAGTACCGAGCCTAAACCCAGAGTCTCAGGTCCCCCTGGCCTCTGCTGGCCTCTGGTATGAACCTGGAGGACTTGTCCACAGCTCCTCTGGGATCTTTTTCAGGAGCCTGATCCAGGCAAGAGGTGAGGAAGGTTTTTAGGCTCCCAGTGTGGCCCGCTGTTCCTGGCTCTCTGCCCATGTCCTAGGGCCCCTGAGCAGTTTGAGGGACAAGCCCAGAACAGAATTTTTCCACGGAAAATGTCAGCCACAAAGGCACCCCCCCACCCCCCGGCCAGGCTTCCCTGCTCACAGGCCCACCCTGGTCTGATCACTTGGATACCTGAGCAGGCAGCTGCTGGGTGGGAAGAGGGTTTTCCCACTGTGGGATGAGAGCTGGGGGCCACCTGCAGGGTGGCCTGGAAAGGGTGCCAGGCATACTGTCATCCCACTGCCAAAATCCCCAGCAGGCTCCACACGCCACTAGCCTCCTGCTGGCACCCACTACTTAGTTTTTAGGATTTTAACCATGTTTCCCACTCACAGGCTCTGCCTTTAGTCTACTCCCCTGTCCCAAAGCCTTGGATTGGCCATGGTCTAACCTGTTCTAGGAACTTGGAATATGATCGGTTGGTGTCTAAGAGTTAGTATGTGGAGAGCTGTAACTAGACCTCTCTACCATACACCCAGATGAATAAAGAATGAATGAATAAAGAATGAATGAATGAATGAATGAATGAATGCTTTTCAGCAAGGAAGTGACTTAGATTGGGTTTTGAGGACAACAAAACAAAACCCAAACAGGCCTAGTGTGACAGGGTGGCACTCTCCTACTACTCCAACTGAAGGAGACTGAGGCTGAAGGAGGGATTATAGCGTGAGTTCAAGGTCAGCTTGGGTTACAGAGTAAGGCACTGTGTGTGTGTGTGTGTGTGTGTGTGTGTGTGTGTGAGAGAGAGAGAGAGAGAGAGAGAGAGAGAGAGAGAGAGAGTTAGTTAATGATGCTTCTACCAAGCCTGACAGTCTGAGTTTGCTGAGTTTGCTCTTTTCATCTTCAGGACCCATCCAGTGAAAAGAAAGAACCAACTCTCACAAGTTGCCCTCCAACCTCCGAATGTGAGCTGTGGCACAACCACCCTCCCCACCCCCACACAAAATAGATAAGAAATTAAAAAATGAATTATTTGAAAAAAGAAAGGAAGGAGGGCTAATCCTTGCCCTCACCCCATCCCCAACTCCCAACCCACCCCCACGCCCCACTCCCCACCTCACCACCCCTCCCTGGGCTTGCCAACTCTACATGGTTTCCCAGTGTACAGTTCGGCCTCCACCTCTGAGCTCTGGAAGTGCAGTGCTGACTCTGCATGGGACTGGAGACCTCCCAATCCTGTCTCCCCCAGGCTCTCTGAGCACTTACCTTCCAGCACCCTTACAGAGCACTCACACTCCCCCATCCTTTCAGAGCAGAGTCCTTTCAGGGTTGGGGGACAGGGAGGACAGCACAGAGGCTGGCTTCAGAGGGGAATGTTGAGTACTGTCAGTGGAATTCCCTCTGGCACAAAGGAAGACAGTTTGCCGTCAGCTTCAAATTCGGTGACCGTACCTGGTCACTTAGCCGATGTTTCTTGTAGGCTCTCATTCACATACTGGCAAGGGTGTGTGGGTACAAATTGGGGTGAGGAGGTGGAAGTCCTGTCTTGGCAGCACCAACACCCATATTTGGTGAGAGCCTACTTGCAATGGATCCCTTACTTTGAGGCGTATAGAGTCTTGTGAATTGTGGTTGGTTGGCTTTTTTTTTTTTAAATGTGTTTAAGTGGCACATAAAATGAAATTTGCTATTCTGTCCATCTTAAAGCACAAAATGGTGCCATTGCATGTTTTCATAACATCGCAGGACCATCAGCCTACAGAACTCCATCACTCAGATGGGAATTCCACTGTTAGTCAGCAGTCAGTCTCTGCCCCATCCTCTTTATGTGTCTTTCTTCTCTCTCTGTGGATTTGCTCCTTCTCGATTTTACTTTAAAATGGACTCAGGTAACATCTGGGATTCCGCATCTGTCTTCTTTCCCATGGCATAATCTTTTTGAGCTTTTTCCATACAGGGCCATGAGTGTGTGCTTCATTCCTTTTCATGGCTGAATAATACTTCATGGCGTGGGCATACCACATTTTGTTTTCAGCCACTCATCCGTTGATGGGGAATTGGGTTATTTCCATCCTCTGGCTACTGTGAATATTGTTGCTGGAAGCATTTGTACAGAAGGTTTTGTTTCAACACCTGTCTTCAATTCTTTTGGATCTATGCCAAGAAATGGAATTTCCGGGCAGCTTTGTGTGTGACTTTTAACTCTCTGCCAAATGCTGCCCACAGAAGCTGTGGTGTGGGAGGACTCTGCTCCCCGCTCTCCTCACCCGCACGTGGTGTTTTATAGCTTCTCAGTGTTGCTCACAGGGGTCCTGGCAAGTGTGCAGAGGTTTGCATTTCTGGGAGGGCGGGTGAGGTTGTACTTCACTGTGCACACTGCTTGCTTCCACCATGTCTCCGGGCAAACATGCATAGCAAGTTCATTACAAAAATGGGTTGTTGCCTGGTTGCTGAAATCCAAAAGTGGTTTGTGTACCTCATGCATCCTATGGGAGCTGGAGAGGGCCCTTCCCCTACACAGCCATTCTTGGGCACCCGAACCAGCCAGGACTTGGCATTTTGGGGGTGCATCTATCATTTGGAGTGACATAAAGACAGTATCAGCAGGGCACAGAGGGATGAGATTCGACTCTCAGAACAAATGTTCGCTGTTCCCCTTTTTGATGCCAGGGCTTGTGGAAGGGACGCACCTGGAAGGGAGAATAGAGATTTCCAGAAGGAACCATAGAGGAGGGACAATATGCTAACAGAGGGACCAATGACCAATGTCCACAGTCAAGGTGGACAGTGAAGACGGAAGGGAGGAATCATCAGAGCCAATCCCACAGGCTTATATTTCTGGGCAGAGGGCAATGGGGTGCTACAGATGACTATTGAACAAGGGTTACAGCAGACCTAGTATCAAAAACAATGACAAAAAGGCTCTGGCTGTGGAGATCTGGGTGGTAGAGAGAGCTGTGTGTAGGTGGGAGAGTAGGCTAGGAACCACTGCAATGATTTCTTGCTGTCCTCAGTTGATCCTAGGATCGGCTCACCCCTGAAGGTCCCCACAGTTCAGCCTGTTGGTCTTAGCGGTCTCCCAGGTAGGCAGACGAGGCATGAGGTCCAAGCCTATCAGAGGAACTTGGGAACAAGAAGTGCCCTTAAGATCTAGTACCGAAGTGACAGCTTTGCTGTGGTGGCAGTGCCCATGGCGTTCTCATCCATCTCGTTTCCCCAGCTCGGTTTCCCGAGGATTCTACTGTTACTTTGGGCTGGATTCCCCAGATTCCAGCCCGCTCCCAGCCCCACCCGCCCAGATGCCCTTCCTCAACGCCAGCCTGGGGCGTGTTTACCCCATTGTGTCATGGGAGACCCAGGGGGTGTCTTGGCCAGATTAGCAGGTAGAGCAGGCGGGGCGTGCTACAGAGATTGAGTGTCACAGGGCTGCAGCACATGCTGGGGGCTCAGGCCACATGGAGACTGCCCAGCTGCCTGGGGAGTATGGTGGCCTGGAAAAACACAGAGTTCTTAAAGAACAGCCACAGGCCTCGCTGTCAGCTTTGGAGGCCCTGGCGGTTCCTCTGCACTGCTGCTTCCTTGCTAAGCAAACCCTTCCCTGTTATATATATATATAAATACACACACACATACACACACACACATATGATTTCTCTGTGTAATCCTAACATCCTGGAATTCAGAGATCCACCTTCCCCCTCTGTGCCTCCGTAGTGCTGGGGTTAAAGGTGTATACCACCACCACCACCTGGCTCAGTCTGCTGTTTTAGACCCAAAGACTTTTGTTGTTTTTGAGACTGGATCTATTATAGCCCAGGCTGACTTTAAGGAGCTGAGAATGACCTCGAAGTGATTCTCCTGCCTCCACTTTCAGTGTGCTGAGATTGCAGGTGTGAGCCACCACATAGTTTATATGCTACTAGGCATTGAGCTTAGGGCTTTTTGTATGTGGAAGGCCAGATCTCCACCAACTGAGCCCGATCCTTGGCTGTTAACCTGGGGACTGCCGTCTGCTCCTCTGTCTTAATGCTCTTTCTCTGCCTAGAACTGAAAGATCAGTACAATGACTGTGAAAACCATTTAGCAATTCTTTGGGTCAGAGAGCCGCCAGATGACTCAGGAAGTCCATTCCCAGTGGTGGGTGCTTGAACGGGGACTCAGACAACAACAGGCATGCTTACCTTCATAGCCACAGCTGAGAGATAGAGTCAGATGTCCATCCATGAGGAGTGATCAACAAGTGGGGACCCAGTGTACAAATGGAATATTATTCAGCCTTTAAAAGGAACAGGACACTGATATATGCTGGGACTCGGATAAACTTTGAAAGCGTTTCACTGAGTGGAAGGAATCTGGCTCCAAAGACCACGTGTATTGTAAGATTCCACAGACTGTCCGAGCTCGGGCAGCAGCTCCGTGGGAACGGAGACAGATTAGTAGCTGCCGGGGGCTGGGGGAGGAGGGGCTGGGAGTGCCTGCTCGTGGGTACAGAGTTTCCTTTTGGGATGTGGAGAAAAGCCTGGAACTTGATAGAGGCGGAGGCTACAATACTGTATGTGTGTGTTAAAGGCCACGGGGCTGTACATTTTTAAATGGTTAATGTTATGTTATGCGAATTTCCCCTCATTACAAAAACAAACAACCGTGTTGATAATACTCCAAGCTCAGAGTGAACTTGGCAAGAGGCTTCCTCCCTGGGAGTTGCCAGGAGTCATTACAAAGGCAACCACAGTCTTTGAGCCCAGTTAAGCACACAGTAGGTGCTTATCTCATGTCAGCTCCTGTCTCTTCCCAGTGTACCCACTTATCTAGACGTGAAAGGGCTGGGCTACTTCAGGTGTGTGTCTGTGCTTGCATGCTGGGGGCTGCAGGTGTCTATACCCATTCCCTGAATGTGAAACTTAGGCTCGGTGTCTTCTCAAGGTCACACACAGGTGGGAACTGGAGGAAGTGCCCTTTGGGCTCAGAAGGAGCAGATAGGGAAGCCCAGTGGTCTGGGAGTTGGGTGTGAAACTCCAAGACAGCTGGGAACGGTGCCAAGGCTGACGGATCCCAGGTGGGATGCTGTCTGATCGGAAGGATCTGTGTGTCTGACTCAGGCCTGGGGATCGTGGCTTCTGCAGGTGTGAACTGGTCTGCGGTTCTAACATTTCCAGTGTTGGTGGGGCTCAGTGGAGGAGGTGTTTGGTGCCAGTGGGGGACAGCTGACCACCCGAGGGGTTCTCAACACATTTCTTCTCTCTGCCTCCCCTCCCCTGACCCCCCCACCCCCGCAGAGCATTGTCATCCGTGGTGGCCCTGGGAGCCAACATCATCTGCAACAAGATTCCTGGCCTGGCCCCACGGCAGCGTGCCATCTGCCAGAGCCGACCCGATGCCATCATTGTGATCGGGGAGGGGGCGCAGATGGGCATCGATGAGTGCCAGCACCAGTTCCGATTCGGCCGCTGGAACTGCTCCGCCCTGGGCGAGAAGACTGTCTTCGGGCAAGAGCTCCGAGTAGGTAAGGGTGTCTCTGGGCCTGTGGGCTGGGGACCGGGTCACCCACCAGCCAACCCAAGTCCAGGCCAGACAGCTCACACAGGCTGTGTGTATGGATGAGTGTCCTAGCTCTGGGCTATGGAGTAGTGGCACAGTGACCTGTGTAGATAGAAGCAGAGGAAGGGGACCTGATGCAGTGGATGGGTCTATTCTGCAGCTTCAAGTACCCAGGTCTCTGCATCTCTTTCTGTGGCTGCCATTGGGAAAGCATGGGGAACCTGTGAGGCTTTTGGATGTCTGCAGCTCACCCAGAGAGGACCATAAGATGCCACCTGCTCCTTGCTGAGTGATTCTAGTAGTCAGAGCCTATAGGAGGCTCCGGTATGATGGCTCTCACCCTAAAGGAAGGTGTCATGTGCAGGGGTGGATCTGGATGATGCAGGGGGTGGGATTCCATTTGAAGACAGTGATCAGCTACAAGAATATGTGAGGTGAGCTGGCTACTGGGGGCACAGCCCTTCGGATCTGTGGTGGTGCCTGCCTGACCTTGAAGCACTGTGTGGGCTACGTGGTGCCCCGTTTCACAACATTTCATGGACAAAGCTGAAGGGAGGACCCTACTCAGGGCTAGGAAGAGGCTTAAAGGAAATTTCCAGAGAGTATCCGGATCCAAATCCAGCTGTGTGACCTTGGCTATGTCCCTCAGGACTATTCTGAGCCTTTGTTTCTTCATTTGTAGTGTGAACTCTGAGCTAATAGGCTCTTGTCTGGGTCTCAGCACCAAAATTTAGTAGGAATGCAACACCTGAAATCAGTAGGTGTTCAACAAATCCTGTGTGCTCCACATGGTCGGGGACAGTGACCCTTGCTGCCTTCTCTAGATAATTTGGAAGAACAGTACAAAGCTTGCTGGGTGCCTAGCCTTCAGGTCCATGGGGTCCCCCATACACCAGGGGGCTGCAGCTGCCCCAGGACTCAATCAGAGTCTGCTCTTCAGGGATGAAAACACCAGCATGGGGCTGGAGGTGGTGTAGAGGAAAACTCCCTAGGGCCCCTTTGTGGTGAGCAGCCTGTGGGTGGCACCTAGTGCGGCCAGGAGCATGGCACCGCCCCCTCCCCGGGGCTGTGCCACCCAAGTGTAGATTGCTCCCTCCAGGTGCCAGCTGGGGGGGGGGACGGTGGGGAGGGCAGTAGTGGGCAGAGGTACCCGCCTTGTGTGGCTTCCCACCCACTTCTGCAAGTGCCATGTATGAGGCTTCTGTGAGTATAGGAGTAATGCTGGCCCCACAGTTGTCCCCTTACCTCACCGTGTCCCCTTCTGACACTTGGGAAATGGCCTTGGGCCCACCAGCAGCCAGGAGGAGCACAGCTCTGTCCTCAGGAAGGACACTGAGGCAGGGCTGGCCTGTGTCCTTCTGCCCCTTGCTCCCTTGGGGACCAGGCTGCTATTATTGCAGCTGTTGTTCAACAGTCTCTGCTCCCCACTCTTTGTGTCCCCTACTCTGGAGACAGCCATTCACTCCTGCCTCAGGTGCTTCTCCTAGGGAGAACCTGGCCCTTCATCCTGCCTTCAGGAACATTTCAGCGCCCTGACAGGCTTCCTGATGACCTGGCCCACAACTGTCTGTTCCACGTAGCTGCTTGTCCAAGTCATTGGTGCCCTATGTGTTGCTAATTGTCACCATTCCCTGGCTTCCATCTTGATTCACCAACCTGAGTCCTTTTCTGCCTCTAGCTGTCTTTTGCCTAGGCCTGGATAAGTTCCTCATCCCAGGCACACGTGCAGGACTCTCTCACAACCCCCTGACAGCTCATTGTCCCCTGATGCTCTGAGTCTCAGTGACCCACGGACACTTTGGCTTTTCTGCATGGCTCCCCCTACCCACCTGACCACTTGATGTCATTTCCACTCTCCACCCCTCTACCCTACCCTTTGATCTCTGTGGGGGCTGCTTCTCTCTCTGCTCTTCCCCTGGAGGTTGTGAATACCTCCTGCCCGTCACACATCCAGTTATCGGGTCAGACAGCAGCCACTCTGTGTGTGTTCTTTCCTCTCTGTCCTATGGGTAGACATCTGGCCTAGTACACCAAAGGACCTGGGTCTGATTCCCCAGCACCTCCTAAGTCAGGATGTTGCAGGAAGGGCCTGGCATCTCCACCTTTGCCAGCTACTGGCCCACCAAATCTACATGAGACTGTATCTAATCCACGGCCAACAATAAAAACCAGTGGTGTTAAATCTTTTCAGAAGCTCTCTGCTGCCCTAAGGTACAGATAACTTCTAAGCCTGGAGTACCTCACCTTGCTTCCCTCTAACCAGAGCCCCAGCCACATCTGGTTTCTCTGCCTGAGCCCAGTTTCTCAATCTGAGAGGCCTCTCCCCTCTGCTATACTTCTTTATAGTTTATCTGTCTTCCTCCTGGGGGGGCTTTTCCCACACCCTGAAGCTGGGTCAGCCTGTGCCTGTCCCTAGCCCTCCCTGCCCCGGGGATGGGCAGGCTTTCTGGAGCTCAGCCTGGGTCTTGCTGCCCTGCCGTAGCCTCCTGTGGCTTCCTGCTGTACTCAAGCAGAGAAGCTCTGGCCACAGGCCGAGCTGATGGAGCAAGGGCAGGAACCGCAAGGGCTTTGCCTATAGGGGAAGGCTCCTTCTCCCTTCTCAGTGGCTGGGAGTCAAAAGCAGCAAGCTGGCTGTACTGTGAGCTGGCCACTTTGAGAGGCTTGCTGGATGCCTGGACATGCCCGGAAGCTGGGCTGCGAGCTGGCAGGCAGCCGGGGTGCTCTCCTGGGAGCAGCCTCTCAAGCGGGGCCAATTAATGATTGTCCCCGAGAGGGGCAATGGTCTGGATGGTGAGACAGCCCCCTTTAGGCCTTGCCTGTGACCTTGGATCAGTCCTAAAACTTGAATGTTGAAGGGAAACCTCCTGAAGACAGCAAAGCCCCTTGGCAAAGTTACACATCTCCAACACCGTTAGAAGTGCTTGTGTATCTCCAGGGTTGGGATGCTCAATACCCCCGAGATGACCACCGCACTCGTCTTGTCTGGCACGCTGAGAGCGCTATCGAATCCATACTTGAAAAAGTCAAGGCAGTCTTTAGATTCCCTGCTGCTGTTGTGATATTCCATGCTTGACACTCTTTACTTTCCAGCCTGTCCAGTACTGTTTCCACAAGGCTCCAGAGAGGTCGGTGGCCTAGAGCTCTTCCAACTGGTCTCTTCCATCGGGGGTGCATACGTTATAAGTGCTCTTCCCTGAGATGGGGGAGGGACAGAGGTGAAGCATGAGAGTGTTCATGTAGGGATACCTGGATATTCCAGAGAGGTCTGCTAGAAATGGGGGGTCTCTTATGCAAGTTCATGAGCTGCTAACAGTCACCATAATAAAGCCAGGACTTTCAGAAAAGTCTTCCTCAGAGGGGAGATCAGGGAAGGAGACCCAGAGAACAGAATGTGCCAAGGCCCTGAGCCAGGAAGCAGAAAGTGTTTTTCTTGAAGGGCAGGTGCTTTGTGGGGCAAGCTGGGGGATCGGTGAGGGAGAGTTGGGGCTGAAGGGCAGGCTGGGAAAGACACTGAATGCCATGAGCTTTCAAAGAGGTCAGAGCATCCAGAAGAATCTGAGCAGACAGGGTACATGAACCCCAGTTCCTCTTGAGCCCAGAGCCTCTGACCCACTAACCTGGCCTGGATTGTGGTTTGCAGTCCCTAGCTCCATAATGCAAAGTTCTGCCCATCATGTGCTGTCTCAGACATGACCAGGCATAAGGGCTGCCCCTAATCTGAGCTCACGTGAGCAGACCAAGGCTGACTCCTGCTGGCTTTCTGAGTGAGCTTTGTTAGGAGGACAGCATCCTTATAACCAGGTCCACAAGTGTTACAGCAGGGGGACAGCCAAGGACCCCCAGGCGATTGATTGGTTTTAGATCATCTGAGAATCAAGGGCCTTTGGGGAAGGAGGGTGGCTCCTCATCACGTGCCCTTGCTGCTCTGCTAGGGCTTTTTCAGCAAGCCCCTGTGGGGCAGGGGACACTGTCCCCAGAAGGCCATCGGCTGCCTTAGCTTCTCCATGGCTGTAGGGCTCTGCTAACAGGTGTGCTTCCACTGAATATACAGTAGTGTAAGACACATCAGGGCGGTGTGAGGGTAGCTGCCATTATTAACTACTGTGGTGGTTCAGCTTGCTAGCATTGGATACCTGCTATGTTCTGCCCAGGGCTCTGCCCAGGGCACCCCGAGTGAACTGAGATGGGCAGGAAGATGGCAGTTCTAAAGAGACCCTAGCCTTGAGGTTTTCAGACTTGGTTTGAGCATCTCAAATTACTGTCCCGTAGATCCTGTCACCAGGGCCAGCCAAGGCAGCAGAACAGACATTTCTTATGCGTAGAATCCCAGTGTCCTGGACACTAAGAACTATCGGGAGGTTGGAAGTCAGTTACTGGCCTGGGATGTGAGGAAACCCCAGGCTACTGGCTAGACTCCATCTCTACTTGGAAAGGCAGCTCACAGATGAGAGAGCTGCACCCAGAGGACCATTCTGTCACTGTCACCGAGCTCTGCAGCCTCAAGCAGCTGGGTGTGGTGGACTGGGCCATCCTTCAGCCCCTCAGAGGCCACCTGGAACTTGTCCAGAACTGGAATTTTCACCTTGTTAGCAGGCACCGCCAGGAGTATAGTCAGGGTGAGGCCTGGAAAGGGGAGATCTTTCCTGGGCCAGTGGTCTAGCTCATCCAGGTGACCTTGAGTATAGAGTCGTGTCCTTGGGGCCTCAGTTTTCTCTCCTGTGCCAGAAGAGGCTGAGGCTAAACCCCCACTTCTCTCAGAGGTGGTTTTGTCAGCAGCCCTGAAGGAGGGAGAAATGGGAGGTAGCTAACCCTATCCCAAGGCACTATGGATGAGAGGCTACGGCTGTCCAAGGTCCTTCTGTCTTCCCTCAGTATCTCTACAAGATCCACAGAGACACAGACCCCAGGACTCTGACCCCTGTCCCTTTGTCATATAGCCAGGTCTTGTCCTCTGGGCCCAGTGCCCCCAATTGGGGCACTATCTCCAGGGCTGTACAGCAGCATGTGCGGGCCACCCTGGGTCGGAACAAAAGCCTGGGGCGCAGGCAGGCCTGCATGTTCGGACCTGGCAGGCCTTTCCCCGGTGCTCTGTTTATGACAACGGCAGCGAGGAGCTTAGAGTGGAGACACTGACTCAGCCAGGCGGGGTGGGGCCGGGTGGGGTGGGAGCCAGAGGGGACAGAGGGACACAGAGAGATAGAGAAGGACAGATAGGCACATAGAAACATACACACACACACACACACACACACAAAGAGTCATATGCTCCTATCAATTACATCTGTACGTGCTCGCAAATGTATGTATGTACAAACACACTCACAGACTCGCACACACCTACTTATACACGCATGCATACTCAGGAGCTTACTACATATCTGTGTGCATATAGACGAATGTGCGTGTACACATACACACAGTCACACACATGCACACACATACACACACATACACACATACACTCACACACACGTGTACACACACGCACACATGCACACACACTCATACTCACGCACACATATGCACTGACACACATATACATGCACACACACAAACACCCACTCACACATGTACACACGCATATTCCTTGCTCACTCACACATGGGATACACAACACTTATGCAGGCCCAGGGTCAGATCCACTCTGAGAGGCATGGTACCTGCTGCACATACAGTATGTCACCTAATTCCTCTGTGGTACTCAAGCCCTGGCACACGTGATACCCCCCCCTGCATTACTCTACTACCAGAAGCCTCTTCAAGGGGCATTTGGTATCACCTCATTTTACTGGGGCAGAAGTAAGCACAGGTTCGAGGCAGCCTGCCTAACCTGCACTGGGCAGAGCCTGGAGATCCCCCCTGCTATCTGTTCTCTCTCCACCCACCCCCTGCTGCACACAGATGTCCCTAGCCCAAGGCTCTGGGTGCTAGGGTGCAGGCTTGATATCTACTTGGGCAGGTTTTACACTTAGACCCTTGGGCACTGTGTCCACACTAGGGCTGAGTGGCCGGGCTGGGGTATGGGCAGCCGTAAGGGACATACTGGACACTGCTCTGATTCTCTAGCCTTTCCATTCCCAACTTCTGTGCCCAACTTCTGAACCCTGTTCAGACTGAGGTCTCTCTGCATGTAGGCACTATACCCGTTGACTGGCCAGGGACATAAGGAGTTACCACGGATCCAGGGAGGTCCTTATCTCTGAAAGTCTCAATTTCTAGTTGTAGACTGACTCGGCTGGAGACAGCGTACTCCCTGCTCGGTTCTAGACTTAGGAGGATACTGGAGACCTGGGAGGCTGGGGTGGGGGAAGGGATCTTGGCTCAGCAGGGAGATCACCCACCATGTCCCACTGCCCAGACCCACTGTCTCATGTGCCTGCCTACTGCAGCCTAGGAATCTTCCTAGAAGGTTCATAAGAGTACTGCTACCCTTTTTGAAAGAGATACTAAAGGGGACCCATAGCACCTAGGAACACTGAGGCCTAAGAGTGGAAGGTCTGGCCAGGGGCATGTAGCGCAGAGCCAGTGGTCTCTGGGGCTGGCTTTGGTGGTGCTGGTAGTGGGGACTAAGTCTGTGTAGCAGGCTCTTCCCCTCCTGTCTTCAGACCCTTTACAATCCCACAGCTAAGATTTCCTTCGATTCCCCAAGACTCATCTCCCCCTTGGTCATGTCCTCCACTAGTGGCTCCTACACTACATTGGTGGTCTTCTGGAGTCTTCTATCCCCCTCACCCCTTGTTGATCCCATTAGCTCACCCACAGGCACCCTTGTACCTGCCTGTCCTTGCTGTCTCCAAACCCCTACAGCTGCCCAGAGGGTTCCATTCAGCTTAGATCAGAGCCACACCTCCAAGGATGCCCTGTCTTCTCAGAAGAAAGCCTTAAATCTTCCTGATTCTCTTCCAAGAACAGTAGTGTGGAAGCCCCTGAAAACCATCACTGCTTTCCTGGGATAAACGTTGGGTGCTCAGTTCATTTCTCCTCAGGACTGGCATTGTCTGAAGCACAGGTGCTCAGGCCTTTGCTTGTCTTTCTTTTCTACCATTTAGGACTTAGCTCCTGCTTCGTTCCCTGCCTGTCCCTGCCCAGTCCCTCCACTGCCCTCCAGCTGACCCCTGCACAGTCTGACTGCTGCCCCTGCCTCACAGCTAGGAGCCCCATCTAACCTGTTTGCCCTGGGTCAGCATCCCCCACTCCCATGCTTAGCCTTCTGAAAGATGGAGGAACTATAGTTGTCTCTTCAGGACTCTGGATGGTCTGGCCAGGAGCAGGGCTGTGCTTGGTGGTGTGGGACACACAGGCTGTGACACAGTTTGTGATGGAGAGATACTGGACCGACATAAGTGTACGGGGTCCCTGGTCTAAGGCAGGAGGTGGGGTGTGCAGGTTTTCCGGTCTGGCACTTAGGCCTCAGGGCCAGTGAAACTCAGGTGTCCCTTACTCAGACTCCAGCTCAGTGGATCACATGATGTGTGCCCTCGGGCTAGTCACCAGCTTGGCTTCTCAGCTTCAAGTCTTTATGGATAGCTGAGTACCTAGCTGGCACCGACAGAGTCCCATGAGGACTCACACTGAGAAGGACAGGTGTGTAGAACCCTTCAGACCATCACGTGTCGCTTCTGTGACAGGCTGCAGCCAGCCATACAGCTCTGTGGGCGGTGCACATACAGGTCTGGAGTCTCACAGCATGGCCACCATCACCATTGATCTTAAATATTTTCTCAGCCCCAGAAGAAACTCTGGGCCTTGAGTTGCTAGGCCCCACCCTCCTATCCCCAGCAATGCCAGGACTTTAGGTTAGCGCCACTTCTCTTTGAAGACTAAGTAACAATCTGTTGTATGGGTATACTGCATTTACTTTCCTTTTTCTTCTTCCTTCCTTCCTTTCTTCTTTCCTTCCTTCCTCCCTTCCTTCCTTCCTTCCTTCCTTTCTTTCTTTCTTTCTTTCTTTCTTTCTTTCTTTCTTTCTTTCTTTCTTTCTTTCTTTCTTTCTTTCTTTCTTTCTTATATGTGAAGCCAGGCGTAGTGGAACACATTTTTAATCCCAGCACTTAGGAGGCAGAGGCAGGAGGATCTTTGTGAATTTCAGTCAGCCTGGTCTACAGAGTGAGTTCCAGGACAGCCAGAACTACATAGTGAGCTCCTGTCTCAAAAAAAAAAAAAAATTGTGTGTGTGTGTGTTTGTGTGTATATGTTTGTGTGTGTGTGTTTGTGTGTGTGTGCTTGTGTGTACATGAGTGCAGATGCCCTGGGAGGCCAGAGGTGTTGATTCCCTGGTGCCCGAGTTACAGGCAGTTGTACCATGCAACGTGGACCCTCTGTTCTCCAAACCATCTCTCCAGCCTCACCGTACCACATCTTCTGCACCCATCCTTGACACATCCTTGGGCTGTTTCCACCATGAACATTTATGTCTGGGATTCTGAGGGTGTGGCTTCATTTCCTACAGATACCTAGCCTTGTGGTTGCTGCATCAGGAAGCTTGACCATTCCGTTTCCAGGGACCTGCCAGACTTTTCCCTGGTCACTTCCCATTTCACATGCCCAGCAGCAGTGTCCAAGGCTCTGAAGCTTCAGGCCCTCATCAGCATGTGGTCTTAGTGGTCTTTGACTCCCACCATCCTGGCGAGTATGAGCTGCATTTCGCTGTGATTTAGTTTGCTAATGACACTGGGCACTAAGTATCTTCTCATGTGTCTGTTGGCCATTTTCATACTCTTTGTGGGAGACATCTCTTCAGAGTCTTTGTCCACACACTCCCTTCTCCGATGCCCCCCCCCTCCAGTCCTGTGAATGAAACCTAAGGCCTCCTGCATGCTAGGCAAGTGCTCTGCCCCTTCTTTGCCCATTTTAAATTGGTTGCTTTTTTATTAGTGACTGGAAGACAATGTTGTTTTTAAAGAGGAGCAGCAAGGTCGCACAGGGGTCACACAGGCACCTGCCTTCTCACATACTCCTAAGTGCTGAGTTCAAACAGAATAGCATGCACACCCAAATACATGCATGTGGACACGTGATACACACACACCACACGGGGTTGCTTAAGCATGTGCATACCACGGAGACCCTGTGTGTGTGACATATGTGGGTATGAAGATTAGGGGAACCTGTCTGGGGGTCTGTATGTGGCCACAGAGACACAGGAAGACTCCTTGGCTGGGCCAGCATTACCCAAGTAGCCAATTTTAGGTCTGGACTTCTAGAAGGATTCTAGGCCCTGGGTGACTCCAGACCTTTGACGTCTGACTTTAGTGGCTTTGGCCTGTGAGCCCTGGCTCCACTAGGTCCTGAATATTGGGCAGTACACTGTCCTTCTCTGGGCGTCAGTCCATCTCCTTGCTTAAGGTGCTCAAGGCCCTTCCCAGAACTCTTCTGAGAGACAGCCAAGGGCTTTTGTAGCATGGCCTCCCCAGTGTAGCCCATGGGGTCATTGTGAGCTCGATTCTGGCATTTATAGCATTCTAAAAATAGTGTGTGGCCCAAGTAGATGCCAAGAAGTGGCAGGTAGCTTGAGTGATAGGTCTGGGGGTAGGGTAGCCTCAGCTCTGCCCTGAGGCAGGGGCCCTGTCCTCCCTCTGCTCTGGCAAGCAGGCCCATTAGCTCTGCCCAGTGGGGTTCTCTGGGGGGTCAATGAGAGGGGACACCAGGCAGTGGAGACTCAGCTCTAGTTTCACGCTGTAGGCATGTGGCAGGCAGAGGCTGTGTGTATTGTCTATGAGCCCAGCCTGTGCCAGCTGGGTGGGGAGCCCATGGGCTCAGTGAAGGCAAGTTTGAATAACCTAAGGGGAACACTGAACTGGGCAGTACTCCTGTGGCTGGGCCAGCCCCTGCTCTGCAGCTGTGGTTTACCCACATGGTTTCAGGGGCTGCTCCCCTGATAGGCCCACTTAGGGTGAAGACAGGAGACTGCTGGGCAATGCTGAAAGTACCAGTCCTAGAGAAGGGTGTTCTTGGCCAGCCTCACTGGATCTTGAGAAGCGCCTGGCTATCCTGTGATTCCTCTACTAGCCTTAGACCTCCTCTCCTTCTTTTTTTTTTTTTTTTTTTTTTTTTTTTTTTTTTTTGGCTTTTTCGAGACAGGGTTTCTCTGTGTAGCCCTAGCTGTCCTGGAACTCACTCTGTAGACCAGGCTAGCCTCGAACTCTTGAACTCAGAAATCCACCTGCCTCTGCCTCCCAAGTGCTGGGATTAAAGGCGTGCGCCACCACCGCCCAGCCCTCCTCTCCTTCTTATTGATAGGGGTAGTGGCGCTGGTTCTCTTTGCTCCCAGAGCCAGCTCCAGGACGAGGGGCAGGGGAGTGTTTCCACAAGGCAGATGGGAGACATGGGCTTCTAGAAAAGTTGTAGTTTGCCCACCCCATCCCCAGCCTGGAGCAACTTCAAGCCCAGTGTTCCTCTGCCTTCACTGCTCCAAGCCTCTCTGCAGGCCCTCTCTGCTTTTCCTCTTTATTGGCCAGAGCCCCTCAGCTAATGGTGCTTGCTTTGATGTATCCAAATGCCATAGGTAGGGGAAGGGGTGGGGGCAGGGCTCTATATCATCCTAGTCCCCCAAGGACCATCAAGACTTAGAAACCCATCCAAGGACTCTGGAAAGCCAGAAATAAGGGGTGGCTACTGTAAACCCTCCTCATCCATCTCTGGTGTTTTCTAGGGAGACTGGGAGCCCCAGTGCTTAATGGTACAGACCTGAATGGGAATAGTCTCCGATCCCAAAGGACCCCTAGGTCTCTGTGAGCCAGATGTCTTCTCCGAACAGCTGGTGGTCACACAAGGCGTGCATGCTAGCCTCATTCCCTTGATCTCTCTCCCTGCCATCAAATCACCTAGAACAAACTGCCTGAGCCCAGGCAGTAGCCACTGTCTGGAGGAAATTGTTTACCACCTGGAGGCCCAGTCTTCCTATCTGGGAAATATGTCCAATTAAAATAACCCATTCTTAGGAATGTTGGAAAGATAAAATAAGATAACCAGATCCACCCATGGCTGAGGACATGGGAGAGGGCCTTGGATGTAGGAAGCATAGGAAAGCTGACCCAAACGTTGTCCAGAGGAAGCTCTACCTGCCTCCAGGATACACTCTGGGACAGGGCTGGCATCCCAGCTGCATCCAGAGCCTTTGCCATGGGGATATTGACAGTCACCAAAGGCAGAGTTACCACTGTTGCCAGACAGGAGGCAGGGAGCTGTGGGTTCCCCTCTTCACATAGAGTTCCCATCTACGGATGAGCACCCTTCACCCTGACCATGTTAAGCTACAGCTCACGCTGGGAGAGGATAGGCTGTCAGAGTTTGGGGACCAGGGCAGGACCCTGGAATCCATCTCAGTGATCTTGGGAGCAATTAAGAGTTGTTGAACTAGGTCCTTGAGCTCTGGCTGTCTGCATCTGAAAAGGATAAGCTCTCTGAGTCAGTACTCCTTGTTCTCTCCTGGAGGGAGCAGGGTAGAGCCTTGGGCAGCCCCAGCTATGGCTCCAGGAGGGATGGGGAAGCCTAGACTCACTCCTCCCTTCATAGTCAACACCTGGGCATGCTATAGCCTGGGGCAAGTTACCAAGCCCACTGAGCGAGCATCCAGGCCTTGTTCAACACTCAAACACTTGCAGCATGCTAGCGGGTTGCAGGTATCCTCAGCCCACGACCCACACTCAGCCCTCTTGTTTGACCTCACATGGGTGTTCTTCTCCACAAACTACCATTTGCCTCTTGGTCCCCTTTCCCTGTCTCTATGGTAACAGACGGAGGGCTTGGCTCATTAAAACCAAATTTAAAAAAACGGCCCTAGCAGGCGTGGCAGCCTGGTGAGTAGCTGCTGAGTCAGAGCAAGTATGGGCAGGAGCAGGTGAGAGCTGAGGTCTAAGCAGGACACTCGAGTGTCCCAGGACTCCTTGGGTTGTCCTGAAACACACCTACCAGCCAGCACACCTGTCTGCTTGCCTGGGGCTTCAAGATAGGTTTCCTGGTCAGATCGAAAGAAGTTGAACAGCATCCAGTGGCTGCCTTGGTCTGGGTGGCAGTGGCGGTGGCGGTGGCAGTGATGGCGGTGGCGGTGGATGATACCTGCTGCAGTCTGTCCCTATTGCAGAATTGCACGATCATTTGAATTTTCTAAACCCCTGCACTGGTACGTGCAACTTGTGTTCATTAGGAAATCAGGTTGGCCTCCACAGACCCCGCATCCAGGGATTAGCTGCTGCCTAGCACCTCCAAGCTCCCCCCACCCACTACCCACCTTCCCCCCATACACACCCTAAAGACTCTCACATCAACCAAAGGCACTTACCCTAGGTGCTGAGAATCTCTTCATTGTTCTTGTTTCCTCTCCCACAGCTGCAGGCTTTATATGAGCCAAACTGGGGTGGTGGTGGTGGTGCAAAATGGGTCCCAGAGATCTATGTTCAAGCTCTCAACCCCTTACTAGCTTTTCTAGCCTTTGCACCATGGCCAGGTTCAAATCCCCCCACAGCTATTAATGCCCAGTGTTATGCCCTCTGCATGCCTCAGTCTCCTCTGGAAAATGGGAGTAAAGCCTCATCTCATTGTCAGGAGCATTCTGTAAGAACAGGGGATGGTCAGAAAGGAGCAGGATGCACAGTGGATGCGCAGGAACGCCAGGAGGATGCGCGAGGAGGATGCCGAGCTGCTTTTGAAAGGTTCAGAATCCTGTGACGTCACAGTGAACTCTGCTGTGTCTGGGTCTCGTGGTGTCTTGCCAGCCACTGTGCTCCTTAGAAAGTTGTACACACCCCCCACAACACAGCATGCATACCACAGCTCACAACCCTGTCTATATCACATACAGCACTGCCCAATTCCCTAATAGCAGCACAGGCTTCTACACACTACCTCAACACACACCAGGAGTCAGCCTATGCCCCTATAAGACTTCCTCCATTCAAGATGTCCCTTCTACCAGGGAGCCTTCCTGACTCCACCCCACAGGAAAAGGTTAGGATGTCCTCTGGGGTCCTGAGTTCTATGCTCCACATAGAACTTACAGGATTCCTCTCTGGAATGGCCCCTTCCGTTACCTCTCAACAGCTGGTAAACTTGGTGATCTAACCCAGGGACATGGATTCCTGCACCTACCCAGTCTCTGCACTATCCAGGGTTCCTGGTCAGCCTCTACCAGTACAGGGACAAGGTAGCCCAGGGTCCTCTGAGAACAATTCTGGCCACACAGGACCATGCAGAGTCCATTGGGCTATCTTCATTCTCTCCTATCTTGTGTGATAAATGGAGCCCAGAGTCCACAGACCCTGGGAATGTTTTCTGGCAAGAGATGTTCTGGTGGGACTGGGAGTGGTCCAGCAGGGCAGCAGGGCATAGCGGAGGCTACTTATAGGCCTGAGACAATTGTCCTCACCTGAAGGAAGAGGGTCCCCCAATGATCTCCCCCTGGGAAGGAAGATACTTTCTGGTACGCCCCAGCTGCTTGGTGGGTAGATAGGCTTAGGCCAGGCATTAGAGGTGGTTCTTGGTGTGGTTTATGGACCTGGCTTGACTCCCGACCCACTATTCTGTAGTGGTAGGTCGCAGCAAACATAGTCTCAGAGAGGAAGGGCCTGCAGCCAGGTACCCAGGACAGGCTGGGGCAGGTATGTGCTGGCATGAGACCTTGCTGAGGCTGGGGCTTGTTCTCTATCACCTTGGCCTTATCTGACCATAGGCCCTGCTGTTCATAGGTGAGATGATGGGGAGCCACCTCACTGGTGCTTACTTTAGGTTTCTGGGGTGACCATCATAAGCCTGCCAGGCAACCACATAGTGCCATGAGCTGGAGCCCTGAAGGAAACAGGGCGAAGAGGGAGGGAGCTGAGAAATGAGTCTGAGATGGAAGGCTTGCAGCCTGGAGCTGTGGAAGATAAGGGAGAAAACAGAGCAGGCCTCACCCGCTTTAGAGGCCTTTGGACCTACAAGGATCCAGGGACCCCGCCTTGTAGGGCTAAGCTGGTGGACGGGGTCCTCATCGCAGCAATGAGGGCTTTATCCTGCGAAGCCTGCCTAGAAGAGCAGGCATTAGGGTTAGGTCTCAAGAGGGGAAGGGAGTCCTATCCCAAAAACCAGTACATCTACGGGGCGGGTGTGTGTGTGTGTGTGTGTGTGTGTGCCACACCCAGAAGGCTTATCATCCCTGACAGAGGATGGAGAGAGGGCTGAGGAAACCAGGCAGGTGTCAGCAGGGGTAAGGTGGGGTGGGGTAGGGGAATGGCTTCCCTCCCTAGCTCTGTGGGTCATAGGCTTGGCTCTGCCATGGAGGAGAGCCAGTGAGGACGCTGGGGTGGAGGGATGTCCGGCCTAGACTACATTTGGAGAGACCCAGGTGGTGGCTAGTGATGGTTGGATGGAAGGGGAGACCTGGGAGTCAAAGGCCTGAAAGGACAAAGACTGTACTTCCTCATGGCCCAAAATACCACCTTCTGCCCAGAAGACAAATGACCTCTCCCTTGAGAACAGGAAGACAGTAGAGGACAATGGTATGAGCTGGCAGGTCCCTGCAGACACAATCAAATGCCCTTACTATATCCGTCAGGGTGGGGCTCATCCGCCCCACTTCAGTGAGCTGCAAGCTCTGAGCGAGCAGGTGCTGAGCCTAGGGCCACACAGCAGGTGGACTATGTCCCCATGACCACCTGGCTCAGAACTTGAAGGCCACAGCACCCATCCCTGTTGTCTCTCTCCACAGGGAGCCGAGAGGCTGCCTTCACATATGCCATCACCGCGGCGGGAGTGGCACATGCTGTCACGGCTGCCTGCAGCCAGGGCAATCTGAGCAACTGCGGCTGCGACCGTGAGAAGCAAGGCTACTACAACCAGGCGGAAGGCTGGAAGTGGGGGGGATGCTCGGCTGATGTCCGCTACGGCATTGACTTTTCCCGGCGCTTTGTGGATGCCCGTGAGATCAAAAAGAATGCCAGGCGCCTCATGAACCTTCACAACAATGAGGCAGGCAGAAAGGTAACACATGCTGGGCATGAGGGCATGGCAGGGATGAGAGTCTGGTGGGTATCAGGGACATGGTGGGCATGTGGATATAGCCGGCCTAGGGGCATGGTATCTGCCTACAGAAGTATTTGGACTGGATCTTTACGTTGCCTCTGAAACTCTCTGCAGCTCCAGGTAGTTCTTCCTGCCCTTTATACAGGCCAGACACCTCAGGTTTGGACATGTGGGACCAGTTTCTGTATAGAGTATGACTTGGACCTGGTAAGGGACCTGCAGGTGGATCAAGGCCCGGGGCCAAAATAGCTGGCATCCCTGGTCCTAAAAGCTAATCATCATCAACAACAAAACAAAGTAAAACAAAAGAAACTGCCAGGCAGTGGTGGTGCACGCCTTTAATCCCAGCACTTGGGAGGCAGAGGCAGGCGTATTTCTGAGTTCCAGGCCAGCCTTGTCTACAGAGTGAGTTCCAGGACAGCCAGGGCTACACAGAGAAACCCTGTCTCGAAAAACCAAAAAACAAAACAAAACAAAACAAAAAACAAACAAAAAAAACAACAAAAAAAGAAAGAAAAGAAAAAAGAAAGAAAAAAAAAAGAAACTAAAACTCAGGCAGCTGAGGACAGAAGAAGAAAGATTATTGTCTCTAGATGGGCAGGTGCAGTCAGCTGGGGATGCTTGTAGAATAGCCAGGCTTGTGTATCGGTGGGATAGCGTGAGGGCTTTAATGGAGGAAAATCAGGCCAGGACACACTAGGGAAGAAGTCAGGGTGAGCCCCGCCACCACAGGGAGATGAAGGCCCCAGATACTGAGCTAGGAGGAGCGGCTACAGCGGCGGCAAGATGGCCCAAGATAGGGCAGCCAGCCGAGCAGAACATGGGCTGGATCTGGCTCCTTCGTTCTAGGGGCTGCACCCATGCCTGCAGGGCCTAGGGGCTTCTTGAATGAATTGACTTTTCAGGCAAAGAAGTGTTGGTGAGTCTCTCCACCTCAGGGTATATGGCTGAGACCAGAACCTCATTCATTTATTCTGTAAACACTCTGCCTTCCTTTTTCCGGGGCCAGGCAGTAAAGAGGAATTCAACTGGCTAGGGGGTCTGAGATCACTTAAGGGAATAAAGAGCCTAGGAGCCCAGGGTAAGGCACAGAGGCTTCCTGGAGGAAGTGGTATAGGAGTGGGTTCTTGAAGGACAAGCAGGCTGATCCCAGGGAATGACTGCGAGCGATTCCAGCCAATGGGAGCAGGAGGGGTGGATGAGTCAGGCCTCAGGAAGCTGGAGCTGGTATAGAACAGGAAGAGGGTTGATGTGGGATGTCCCCAACAGGGACAGTTAGATCATGACAAAGAGATAAGGAAAGACTGGTTGCATGGCCTCCAGTGGGTTCCTGGAGAATCCCACATCTCCAGGCAAAGACCAATTCATAGGACACGATTCAAGCCCACCCGCCAGGGATGCTGAAGAGGGGACCACCAACATGGAGGACAGGCAAGGCTGGACCCTCACAGGAGCCCCTTGAGTCTCTTCAGTGGTTTGTTTCTTAGCAGATTTTTTTTTTTCTCTTGGAAGGAAGATTTCACCGTTCCCAGTTTGCAGATAAGGACAGCGAGCCCCAGGGCGAGCTGCTGTCCAAGTAGCCCCCCACCCCAGCCCCACCCCCGAGTTCTGGTCACCGTTCATTGGGACAAAGATTTCAGGCAAAGGGCCATCTGAGGATCAGCTAGGGTTGTCTCCAGTTTGGGTCTGGGAATGATCCAGTAAAGAGGTCTAAGGGGTTAAGGCGGAAGTGGACCCTGGGGCTATGGGAAGATGGAGGTTAGTAGTGGGACCAAAATAAAGGATAAAGGGTGAGTTCCGGCAGGTGTTGGCTGAGAAGATAAGGGATTACAAACATCCCAGACACCATCCTAGGGGCTAAAGGAAAGCTGTGCCATGAATGAAGCTGAGAACAGACCACGGATGGCAGGCTAGGTGGAGGCTGGCTAGGGGCCACAGGAAAAGGCTGATAAAGTGTCAGTGGTACCCAGGCGTGGTAGTTCATTCACCAAGGCCGGCATAGATTGTGAGTTTTAGGTTAGCCTGAGCTACATGACAAAACCCTACCTCAGAAAGAGAAAGAACCAGACACAGTGGTATGTGTCTTTAATCTCGGCACTCAATAGGCAGAGTCAGGCAGATCTCTGGGATTTTGAGGTCAGACTTACATAGTAAGTTCCAGGCCAGCTAGGGCTATTCAGTAAGACTCCCCCTCTCCCCCAAATATACGTCAACTGGAAGTCACAGTCCTCGTGTCAGCTCTGTCCTCAGTTGTGTGTGAGTTGACCCCTCTGCCCCCTGTCTGCACAAGTCATGCTGGATGCTTTGCCAGCCTCCTCTGCTGTCCCTTTAGTAGCCCCACCTCTTAAAGCTGTGGGCAGACTTTGGCCTGAAGCCCTGAAAGCCAGCTGAGGGCTGCATGTGGGATCTTCTCCTCTAAGCAGCTAGGTGCTAGAACTAACCAGCTTTGGTGGTGGGCTGAGAGCCTGAGGTTACCACACTGCTCTAGCACTGGGTCTGAACCTACCCTAGGGCTTCAGACAGATGTCCCAGAGCACCTTAGACTCACAGACAGCATTAACAGGATGGACACACCTTCTCCAACTATTATTCTACCCCTGAAACCTAGCACCAAGGTGTGGCGGGACCATGCTCTCTCCAAAGTATCTGGGGCGTAGAGTATGGAAGAGCCAGGTCCCACTTTCTTTGATCAGTTTCTAGAGACCCCAGCATTTGTTGGTTTGTGTTTGGACTGCTCTAGCCCTGCTCCTGACTGTGTGGCCTCTACTGGGTTGTTGTTTCTTCTGTCTCGTATGAGGGCACTCAGTGGCTTGTGGGCCACCCTGTTCCAGATGGACACAACTCTATTTTACCTCCGTCTCATCCCAGTGAGGTCACTTCCGAGATGTCCTGTGATGGGCAGCAATCTCCAATCATCTCACTCCCCATTTACCTCAGGCTGCATGAACTAAAGACTGGCGTCCTAGATGGAGTAGGATGAGAGGGACTGAGCTCAGAGCCCAGCCACCATAGCCACCAACCTGGCCCTGCTGTACCTCCCCAGACACCTCATGGGTTGTGCTGGTCATTAAAGAGAGGTGTCCCCTGGTGTCTGGGCAGAAAGACTGATCCCAAAGGATACTCAGCTGTGAAGGAGCCTGATCAAGGTTTGAGGTCCCCATGACAGTGCAGAGCAAGGGGAACGGGCAGATGGAGTGGCTGCCTGAGAGGATAGAGTCTATGGTTTCTTTTCTCTATCCAGACAGGGTGGCATCCAGGGCTGTTTCTGTGGGAAGGTCAGGTGCTGTTTTCAGGCCAGCACTGAAGTCTTCCCACTGATACCCATCAGGCACGGCACCCTATCAGCTGACCACAGAACATGTCCTCACTGAGGGTTCCTGACAGTGGTGCTGGGCGGGCTTATTCCAGTTGTAGGATCAGGAAAGGAAACCCATGGTGAGCCCAGAGTGTGGATGCTGCCCTGAGGCCAGTGAGACCCACAGCCATTCCCCAGGCCCAGACCTCAGCTGCTTCCAGGCTGAATGTGAGGTACCTTCCCCACCCAGGCCTGGATTGCTGGGATAGAGGAATCTCAGACTTCTCTGGGCTGTCCAGCCTTCTCCTGAAAGGACTGGTCCCCAGCCTGGTGAATTCCCTAGCCTGGCCTAAAAGAGTGCTGCTCCAAAACCCTGAATCCTCCATGCCAGCCCTTCACTGGGTGCAGCTCACACCACACTCCTGTGTGTACTGGAGGGAGCCAGGCCTGCAGAGCTGGCAGCTTCAGCCCAGCCCCTCAGGCAGGAGGCCCCTTCTGCAACCTCCAGGTGTCTCCTGGGTGCCTGGGCTGGTCTCAGTGCCCCAAGCTCCTGGCTGTCCCTGGCGCCAAGGCTGCTGTTGCTCTCATGGCGAGGGCTCTAGAGAAGGAAACGGCACATTCTTGAATCCTGTGATCACTTCCCGGAGAGACTCCAGCTCAGGGGACCCAGCCAAGCGAGGACTCTGCCCCTCACTCTGCAAACACCTGCCCAATCAACTTCATCTGCCCTTGTCACTGGCAGGGCTGCACAGGATCTGATGTCCTCAGGCAGGCGGGGGGTAGAAGATCCCTGGTGGGGCTCAGGAGCTATGGCCTGGGTGAGGGGTGTCCAGCAGGCTTCGGTGACACTGGTAGCTGAGTACTGGATTGCATGGCCCCAACCTGGTCCCCCATTGGTCTCAGCCATTGGAGGAGAATTGTCAGCCAGGCCCTGAGTGACCAGCTGCTCCTGCCTAGGACCCGGAAGGGCCAGTCTAGCTAGCTGCTAGGCAGGTGATCAGGGCAGAGGACTTAGCAAGCTCGAAGAAGACTAGAAGGGAACATAGCCAAGCAAAGCATAATCAGAGGCAGGAGAGTCACCAGGATGGATGAGGGATAGGGAGTGTAGGGAACAGGCCCCAGGTATGCCTGAGACCACTCTGGCCCTACTCGCAGGCCTTTCTGTTCTACCTGCTCTACCTGCAACTCCCACTTCCCTCCAGAGGAAACATGGGCCAGACCCACCTCCCCCTCCCCCCACTTCCTGCCAGCTTCTCTAGTCCTTGCTGCAGGTCGCCATTCACTTAGCTGGAAAACAGTAATGGGGACACCCGCCCAGGGCCTATCCAGCAATGAGGGACACACAGCCCCATCTTCCCCTGGATGTTCAGTGACACGGTTGTGTCTTTTGGTAGACCCTCTTGGAACGTTCAGTGAGCTCCTACCCTGTCATCAACACCCATCATAAGCCTCACCTTCTCCAGGAAGCCCCTCAGGGTACTCTCACCCCTGCAGAGTTGTGAGCTTCCACAGGCCCTGGGAGTTACAAGCAAATCTGATTCCTCCTTCCTTTGTTTCTTTCTTTCTTTTTTTTAAGACAGGGTTTCTCTGTGTAGCCCTGGCTGTCCTGGAACTTGCTCTGTAGACCAGGCTGACCTCCAACTCAGAGTTCTAAGTTCCACCTGCCTCTGCCTCGGAAGTGCTGGGATTAATGGCAGGGGGGCCACCTCTACTAGCTCTTTCTGTTTCTTACACTCGACCATGTGCCCCAGAGGTCCTCTGTGAGATCCAGGGAAAGTGCTGAGGCAGAGGAAGTCTCTGTGGGGGTCTTTCTTTCACTCTTGTTTTCTTTCATTCACTCTTTCATTTACTCATTCACTTGCGGAAGCTTCTTGTCTAGAACAGAGCTGGGGGCTGACAAGAGGTGCCCTTGACAGTGGGTTCCAGCCTGAGGGTGGAGCTAGAGGCCAAATGCCGGAAGTCCCAGGCAGTGGAGGTGAGGCCAGTGAAGCAGGGACAGCTGACAAATAGCCCCTCAGCAGCCACAGGGCGGCAGCTAACAGTGAGTCCCCATCTTTCATCAGGCCGGTTGGCAGGGCTCTTTCGATCTGGGTAAATGAGTACCTGGGGTCAGGGCTGGCTCTGGGAACTGGCCTTCCCAAGTGAGAGGGAGGCCCAAGGAAAACACAGGATTGCACCCATCCCGGGCCCTCATGCCGCCAGGAGAAAGAACAACAACCAGCTATGCTTGGCTGTCGGCTTCCCAGAGGATGGCACGACTGGGCCTCGCTGACCCGTGCCCTCACCCTCCCAGTTCCCTCCATCACTGGCACGGCAGCCTGTCATTAAGCAGCTGGCTGTTAAGCTCTGACTGCATGCCAGGCCCTGCACCGGGCATGAGGGCGGTCGCAGGGAGATAGAGACATGGAGGGCCTGTGCTTATTAATCACCTGCTGTTGCCCGGCCTCTCCCAGCACAGCGTCCCTACCTGCTGCCCTGCAAGTGGCCCCAGTCCCATTTCCTCATTAGGGCAGGATTTAACCAAGTCTGATCAAATACACCAGAGTGCGCATACAGGAACCCATTCCTAGCAGCACAGATGAATGAGCTCAGAGAGGAGACCCGGATAATTCTGGATGGCCCCCAGCCTCTTCCATTCCCTGCTGAGCCTCTACTCTGTCCCCTGTAGGTTCTGGAGGACCGCATGAAGCTGGAATGTAAGTGTCACGGTGTGTCAGGCTCGTGTACCACCAAAACCTGCTGGACCACCCTGCCCAAGTTCCGCGAGGTGGGCCACCTGCTCAAGGAGAAGTACAACGCAGCCGTGCAGGTGGAGGTGGTGCGAGCCAGCCGCCTGCGCCAGCCTACCTTCCTGCGCATCAAGCAACTGCGCAGCTACCAGAAGCCTATGGAGACGGACCTGGTGTACATCGAGAAGTCACCCAACTACTGCGAGGAGGACGCGGCCACGGGCAGCGTGGGCACGCAGGGCCGCCTGTGCAACCGCACCTCGCCGGGTGCCGACGGCTGTGACACCATGTGCTGCGGCCGAGGCTACAACACGCACCAGTACACCAAGGTGTGGCAGTGCAACTGCAAATTCCACTGGTGTTGCTTTGTCAAGTGCAACACGTGCAGTGAGCGCACCGAGGTCTTCACCTGCAAGTGAGGCTCCCGCGCAGGCGCGCTAGGCGCCTACCTACCCTGTGGCCCTCGCCATTTTTGCACATCCTTCTTTGCTTCCGGAGCTGTCAGCTGCAGGCACAGGAGGGTGGAGATGGGTGTGGTGAGCTCGAGATACACCAGGCTCCTTCCTACCTGGCCTCTCCCCGCCCAGCATCCAAGATCAACGCAATGGTGGTCTGGTACCCAATGGAGACAAATCCCTTTACTTCTCTTCGGGAAAGTGAACCTCAAAGCAACCACGAGACTCTGAGGGTCACCTCCCTGCCTGGTGGCTGGACACAGAAAGGTCACACCCACCAGTCACACTCAAAACTGTTTTCTGGGCTGTTTCCTGCCGGCCCTGGGCAGTGTGGATGGATGTTGACAAAATTATTTATGTTTTCTTAGCATCAGATGAGGACTCAGTACTAACGACTGGGTAGCCAGACCTAACCCTATTCGATGATGCCCCACCACCATCTCCTTTCCCTCACTTCTCCTGGCCTCTGCTCCTTACAGAACTCGGGGATGTCAGAGTTGGCAGGGAGGCTGGCTGGTGGGAGGACTCCTCATCAGCACCCTGGGAGGGACTTGGTGGCCCTACAAGGCCTGAGATGGCCGCAGAGGACAGCCCATCTTCCATTCCACTTGGAGACTGTCATGTAAATCAAATGTGGCTTGTGTCAGGTTCCAGGCACGCCTCTTCCTCGCCCTGGTCCTTCACCCTCCCAGCCCTCTGTCAACCTCCAACCTCCCGTTTACAAATTCCCTTCTACTCTGGAGCCAACCTGACACCCAGGACTGCCCCACAGGTTCAGGAGAGGTCAGGGACAGTTGCCCCACATGACAGATGGACAGAGGGCAATCTGAAGATTTACTGAAGACCCCAAAGCTCTGTGAAATATACCACCACAGCCCCACCCAGCCCAACTCTGGGAGTAGTGAGGGTGATGGGAGGCTGTACCCCCTTTTCAGTACCTTGGGGTTTGTCCTCCTCTCACCCTGATGCCAGAGAATTGACAGCTAGAATTTAGGGCTGTATCTGCCAGTTGCCCCTGCCTAGTGTCCACTGACACCTGCTTGAGGGTCCTCATATTATGAGGACATGGGGGTCCTCAAGCAGGGGGTCTGTGGGAGACTTAATGTCCCATTTCTTCAGTCCCTTCCAGATGGGGACATAGGAGCTCAGGCCTGGGCATCGCCCCACCCTCTCCTCCACAATACATGGCAGGGGTAAGGGCTGATAATATGACTGTCCACAGCCTACCCAACACTAAGGTGTTTCATAGCAGAAGTCCATGGGAGTGTGGGGTTTGGTGGCCACCATGCCAGGTGGCATGGACACGGACCTGGGGAAAGTGACCCTTGTTTGCCTTTGCCTTGGATCCAGCTGTGTGTCCCTATCATGTCAGGATGTTCCAAGCCTTGGGCCACTGGAAATGTCCCACCCTGATCCTGGCCCCACCCCCTCACCCCAAGTCCTGGACATCCATGTCTATAGCCCAGTGTCCCCTGTGAGGAGCCTGGTTAACTTATATTGTTATATAGCGTCCCCTGTTTGTCATGTCTCTTAAGTTATTGTGACCTACACTGGGTACCGGAGGGGATGGGGGATGGCTTCAGCTGGCTGTCCCCCAAGCCAGGCTCCTCCTTCTGCTTGAAACAGACCCTCGGGGGGCCCCTGATGCCACCGAGGCAATTCGCACTGTCCCTGGGCTGCCAGGCACCTGCGCCTGCACTCGGTCAGCCGCAGACCTTGCCTTGGGGGAGAGAGGTGGTTAGTGGACCCAGGCAGGGCACTGGCTGTCCCAATGCTGTGTGCTGGGGTGGAGGTGGCCGGGCACCACATGTCCTTGAAGTGCCCTACTTCTGATGGGCTGTGTTCCTGCCTCCTCTGGAGGGGAGCACTTAGCCCCAATAAAAACCGGAATCAGAAAAGCAAGTGTGTGTGTGTGTGTGTGTGTGTGTGTGTGTGTGTGACGTCTCCATGGGACAGCCCTGCAGTTCTTGCCCCGAGGCTGGGGACACACACTGCCCACTGAGGCTGAGCCCTCTGGGCTTTCCCACTTCACCTCCTCTGCTGGCTAAGGGGCCAGCTTCCCTCTGTTCCATGCTTGAGGCTCTGGGTCAGGTTCAGCTGGGACTATCAGACTTGCCCTGCCTCTAGCGGCCAGCAAGAGTCCCTGGGTATGTGCTTATACACAGGCTTTGAAACTTCTCTGGTTAATACAGGAGTCAGACTGCAGGGACCAAAGGCCGAATGGTCTGCTGCCTAGGAACTAACCACAGGTCTGGGCCCAATATGCCCTCAGCTGGAAGTGGGATAGAAGGGCCTGTCTCTGCTTCCATTCCTCTCTGACTTCAGACTCCTAGGCTTGAGGACCTGGGGTCTCCCCAGCTGTTTGTGGTAAACTTTTAGGCCTTCTCTTGTTTTCACAGGGCCTGAATCTAGAGTCCTTAGGGGCTCACAACCCTAACTGCTTGCCTGGCCACAGCCTGTGGTGACCATGCACTGCCTATGGAGAATGGCATCCTACCCAGGGTCAGAAGGCATGTGGCGGGGCCGGTTTGGCCACTGCCCATTGTCCCCGGGGGGAAGCCTAGCATTGGGTAGAACTTCTAGCCCTGTGCTCCTTACTAGGCCCCACAGAACAAGCCTTAGACCCAAGTCTCCTGGAGGGGCCTCTGGCTGGGCTTCTTAAAGGGGGGTACACCCCTCCAGAGGCAGGTAAAATCCTGCATCTGATCCTTGTTCCTTCTTGATGCACAGAAAGTCTTGAGGTGATCCTCACGGAGGCATGGCCTCAGTCTCCCCATCAGAGAGCAAGAGGTAGTCCAAGGCTGAGGCTTAGTGATCAGTAGGTTGAAGCATGCCTGGGGCCCAGGCCAGGGCTGGGCAGGCTGGCAGGAGGCCCTGGGTCCCCATGAGGCACTCATCAAATCTTCAGTGGCGGCTGCAACAGAGCTCAGGGTCCGGCTACTCCCACAGGGCCAGGAATGAGGAAGGAGCCCAGAGAATGCCCTGGCCCAGGTGCCCAGACTGTACTTATTTCTTGGCTGTGATTCAATCCCAACCCGGCCTCCCAGGGCCAGGGCACGCATCCTTGGGGGCCCTGCCTGAGGCGTGGAGTCCGCACTGCCCGGCCTGGCCCCAGGCCCTACCTTAAGACACTGTGAGAGCATTTGGCCTGGGCCAGCCCAGGTATCCCCAGTGGCTTTTTGTTATCCTTCAAGTGACACCCCCTTCCCCTGAGCTCTGGTCACCCTTAGGCCTTTCCTGTCTCCATACCTAGTACTTCCCTTCCTTCCTAGAATGTCCTGCCTTCTCTACTCCAAAATCACAGAGGCTTCCAGGCAACAGGAATCATCACATAGACCCCATAAGAGATTTGGGGACACAGTCACTGAGGAGACTGGAGCTGTAGGAAAAGCCAGCCTGCTTACCTCTTCCATCTCGGTTTCTTCATGTCTGCAGTCTTGCCCCGGCTAGGCTGAGCTCCGACCTCCTAGGCCTCCAGTCCAGCACCCCATTCCCCACTCCAGGTGCTACTCATAATTCCAGGCTAGGAGGGGGCCCAGGAAGAGGTGCTCACAGGTAGTGGAGGCAGTCTGCAGGGAGGAGAAGGTACCTAAGAGATCTTCCCTACTCGGGTATCAGAAGACAAATACTCCACAGTACCAACCGCCAGTCTCCCTCTTCCTCCATCTGAGGACACCCTGACCATGTGCACAGTGGCCCTGCCAGCTCAGGGCTGCCTGCATGCTTCCTTTTCCACACTGGGTTCCATTGGGACATTCTTTCTCCCGCTATCTCCCATCTTGTATCCATATCCTCCTTCCCCGGTTGCCGGAGCAATCTTGTCTTCACTCTTGCCCCATGGGTAGGTAAAGAGGTACTATGCCCTCCGCACACATGGGCTCATTCCTCATAAGCCAAGTAGTCCACTGAAGATGGAGCATGCCTCCCAAGGCTAGGCCTTTTTGAGGTCGTCTACTGCTACCCATGACCTTCATAACGCCCCATTCCCTGCAAGATCTCATTAGCAAATGAGTTAACCAAAATCCAGGAATTATGGAGGAACATTGGGTGAGAGTCAGAGCCAGGATTTTTAAACCCAGGTCTTCTGGGGTCTTCTTTGTCCCCAGTCCATCTGAGGAAAGGCAAGCAGAAGGGTTTCCTCTGAGACCACACAATGGGAATGACTGAGGAGAAATGCCAAGAACATCATCTCTCAGAACAGAGCAAAAAGACTGGGTTAAGACACAGCAGGCAAGATCTGGGTTAGATTTCTCATCGAACTGGAGACAGGGTAGCTGTGGGTCATCTTCTCTAATGAAAGGAGGAAGAGGAGGAATTCTGGTGAGTGGGTGGGTGGGGCTGTGGCCTAGGGCCTGGTGTGATGAGGAGGCAGAGGGTAAGGGAATGTGAGAGGTGAACAGAAATGTGTCTCTGACTGTTCTAACAGGAAATCAGGAGTCCCTGAGCAGACTGGTTCCCAAGTCTCTACCATAGGACCAGGACTACAGTTGATGCCAGTGGGGACCTTCGAACCTACACCTGTCTCCTTCTCCTTAGTCTACAACTGGGACTGGATCTGTTTATTCATCAGGTCCTTGAACTTGAAGGACCCTGTGACTGAGGGCCACTGAACTGGGTATCCCAGGACAGAACTCAAGTCCAGGGTTCCAGGGCAGCTATAGGTTTAGTGCTACAGCAAATGGCCAGGAGCAGATCTAAAAGGCAAAATGTCTGAAGAAGACACTGGTGAGGGGCTAAGCTGTAGCCTGCTCTACCCCACCTCAGGACACAAGTGCTGCATGTTGGGGAGGCTGCCTAGTGTCCTCTTTCGTTGGGCCATTACCTTAGTGAGCCCCATTGGAGCCCTACGTGGCCTTTGAAGAAGGCTGCAGGTCAGGGATTGAGCGATCTCTCACTCCACCTACAGGAAGCTCAGCAGGAGGGCAGCAGGACTGGCTCTTCTCCAGGGGCCAGAAACAGACATCCTTCCTAGATAGCTGGCCCCTCCTGGATGACCAGCCTGCTCAGTTGAGGCCCAAGGGTGACTTAAGGGCCCTGATCTCTTTTGATGAGCCCTGTAAAGAGTCATGGTTGAACCCCTGAAAGCCCTTGGCATGAGCTGTCTGGGGCCCAGTCCTCATGTCCCCTCAGAAACTGTGCCGGCTTCACACAGCTACCACGGAGCAGGCTAGGATCCCCGCCTGTGGCCCTTCCCTGGCTTCTGGATCCTGGGTTCCAGCTTTTTCTGTGGGACACAGCATCTGTGCTGTCTCAGGTCTTACAAGGTCTTTGGTGCCAGAATTGGATAGGCCACTGGGAGGGCTCAGAGCCGAGTCTGAGATGGACCTCTTCCAAAACTCAGAGAGCCTCAGGCTGGGGGAAGGCAAGCAGAGTGGTCGATGAGAATGGGGAGCCTCCCACAGAAGCAAGGAGAACTGAGCATGGAGCTGAGGTGGGTCTGCAATGGCTTCCTGAGGCTGAGGCCAGAAACACAAGTGCAAAGAGAGAAGATTGGGGGAAGGGAGAAGGAAGGCCTGAAGAGCTGAGGTGAACTGAGAGTCAGTGGAGTGGGGTGGGGTGGAGTTTGGAGAGTGAGCGAGCAACTCTGAGCTGATGAAGTTCTAGAAAGTTCCATAAGTATGGAAAGGAACCTAGCTATTTGAGCCCCATAAACTAATGTTTGGCAGAAAGGCTTGCTGCATCCTCTGGTAACTTGCAATTTGGTGACCCTCTGGATAAAAGGCCAGCTTCTCACTGTCCTATAACCCCAGGCTGCCCAAGGGCTGCCATCAGAACAGAGAACGGTGTCTATAGTCCAAGAGCCATCAGACTTCAAGGGTGAGGGCCCCAGGGCAGAGGGCTGGGCTGGGGTATTCTACAGTGCTCCACAAAGACCCACAGACCTTAAAGACACTGAAAGTGGCTTTCATGTTGCTCCTTGGGTCTCAGGTTCCCTGCCCAAGGTGGGCTTTGCTTGCCCCGAGTGTCTCATTAACCTAGGGAGGACTCTCTGAACCTGGTGGAGCACTGCCCCATCTTCTCCTTTACACTAACAAGGCCATTGTAAAAGGCAGTGAGCTCATTGTCAACCAAGCTGAAGGATGCATTGCTACCTGCCAGCCCACTGATGGCCTGACACAGAAGGGTTGACTCACTCCTATTTCCTCTCCCTAGTTCTCAGACAAGAGGGATTGATTCCATCTCAATGACAAATAGTGTGGAAGGAATGACAGTCACAGGGACAGCTGAGTCACTGGGACATCCTGGGAACAGGGGATATCTCTGCAGGGAGTGGTATTGCACCATGTTAAGGTCCCATTCTATTGGGAAGTATAGTAGCAGCAGGGTCTGTAGGTGCCTCTCATCTTGGGGACTTTGGGATGAACCAGGAGATCTAGTCAGGGACTGGCAATGACCTCAGGCCACAATTCCCAGGTCTTCTGAGTCTGAAAGAGCACACTCCTTGTCAACTAGAGGAATTCAAGCATTGTCTGATCTCCACAGAAGGGGAGAGATGTTCTGAGGTCCTATGAGGGTGTGTGCTCACGCCCAAGGTGTCAACAATCTTTTTTTTTTTTTACTGTGTATTTTTTTATTTTATTGGATATTTTATTTATTTACATTTCAAATGTTTCCCCCAAAACCCCCTATCTCACTCCCTTCCTCTGCTTCTATGATGGTGCTCACCCACCCACCCACTCCCACCACCCCATCCTTGAATTACCCTATACTGAGGCATCCAGCCTTCACAGGACCAAAGGCTTCTCTTCTCACTGATGCCTGACAAGGTCATCCTCTGCTACATATGCGGCTGGAGCCATGGGTCCCTTCATGTATACTCCCTGGTCGCTCTGGGGGATCTGGTTGGTTGATGCTATTGTTCTTCTTATGGGGTTGCAATCCCCTTCAGCTCCTTCAGTCCTTTCTCTAGGTGTCAGCAACCTTATTTCTGTTGCAGAAAATGACTTGATGCTTAATTTTCTAGGTTAGGAAGACAGTGCTGATCTCTGGGGAGATCAGTCTGACCATGACCCCTGGCCCTGACCTGGCAAGGTTGCTTGGCACCAGGAACTCCTTACATTCCCCTTATCCATGATCCCACGGGGAATCAAAGTGCAGCTAGGACAGTGTTCTGGAGACCCAGAAAGCCCAGGTAGCATGAGGAGGGGCAGCCAGTGTAGGTCAGCACAGCCAGGAACCTAGAGGCGGACGGCTATGTAGAACTGGAAGGGCTGGAGACAGGGAGCACACCTGAGGAGATAAGGGAGTAGGGGCAGTTGGTATACCAGGCAGAGGGACCAGGCAGGCCTGGGGAAGGAGATGGTAGAAATGCAGTTAGATGGCAGGAAGTTGCAGCTCAAGGCTTGGCCTTTTCTCCTAGCAGCTGGACTCTAAAGGGAAGATAGTGATGGGGCCTTTCAGCTCTTCAGGAGAGGTATAAGAGGGTGGTTAGACAGCAGGGAGAGAGTAGAGTCTACTGCAGTGGCTCAGGTGTGGTGCAGCCGCAGGGGATACAGCAGAATTCCATACATATTTTGCAAGCAGAGCATTTCCCTAGAGCTATAAAAGCAGGTTCTGGAAGAGTCCTGGAGAGAACAAGGTCAGAGGAAGCTGACGGTAAACCTGGCCTAGGCTGGCTCCCTAGCCGTCCTTCAGATGTGTGTATGTATCATGTGGAGAAGAGCCAGGGTGAGGGCCTACATCTTGCTCAGAGAGAGGCCTGGGACCTGGAGGCACCTGAGCTTCAACCACTGGGACTCGCAGGCAGAGGAGCTGACCTGCCCTTGGAGATGGGTTGCAATCAGGGCCTCTGGGTTGGATGGAGCACTGAGTCAGGCTTCATGTCAGCTGGCTATGTGACACTGGTCTCAGTTTGCCTCAGTTTCCCCTTCAGTTAGCGCTTTCTAGGCTGAGATTATGGTAGAGGGATTCGACCTGGGGTCGTGTCAGAGTGAGGAGGAATGTTGTCTCTGGAGACTGTCTGAGGCTTGGAGCAGCAGTGGGGAGATTAGCAGTTGGAGTGCATGCCCATAGAGCTTTGTAGTTTACCATGGTCCTTTTGTCTCTTATCTAGGCCCCCTTCGAGGCCTGAGAGCTTTGTGTCCCCAGTGTGCCTCTTGGGAAAAGCTCAAGCCCCTTTCTCTCAGGGGACTCTCTGGGACCACTTCCTGAGACAGCCCACCCACACAGGACTGCTGTGTAGTCTCTGGACTATATGTCAAGCTGCAGCCTAAAGAGCCACTGGGTCTAACCTGAGGATGCAGGGCTAGACCCTTCTGGACAACTGGTCATAGCTTCCCAGCTTCTCAGGCTTTGTGCCCCACCTCATGGCGAACCAGCATGACTACTGGCTTTTGTTGCGTACACTGGACATCCCCTCCTTCACCAGGTCATCCCTCTGGCCTTGCTAGGACATCATTTGTTGGGAAATGGTATCCAAGCCCTTCCCTGGGTCCCTCTGCCCCTCACAACATCTGGGTGTGCACGGCCCTGAAGAACTAAATCTTCCTTGTGACCCATCCAGATGGGCAACCTCAGCCTGCCACCATTTTCCAAAACCTTTCCTCCCCCAACTGACAGTGAAGTCAAAGCTTGGCATACTACAGAGGCCAAACCAGACCTTGTACCAGGCAGCGGGTTGGGAGGGCTCCCCACAGGGATGGGACCCAAGACATTTCTATTTTTAGCCTCGAGGGAAAAAAAGAAAAAGAAAAGAAAAAGAAAAACTCAACCCTAGCGCATACAACACGCCTAACAAATATTTGTTTTTATTCTTAAAAGGGCTTGGATGGCAGCTGGCTGGTTTGGGGCCTGAAGTGAGAGTCTGCTTGAATACAGGGGCTCAGAAGAAGCCTCTCCTGTGCCCAAGGCTGCCTGCCTGGCACAGCCTCATTCCAGAAAGACCAGGGTGGGCCAGTGGAGGGCCAACTTTTCCTGAAGCAGGCAGGCTGCTTGCCCTCCCCCTTGTCCATCCCCTCCCCCTCTCCCCTGCCCATCCCCTCCCCCAACCTGCCCATCCTGTCCCAGCACCTCTTCTGGTTGTGCTTGGGTATCCCATGTCCCGAGGTTAACCAGACATCCTCCTCCCCAGGAGACTGCCTGCTGGGAACTTCCTTCAGTGTAGAGCTATCATTCACTTCAGGAATGCAGGCATCTTTCATCAGGTCCTGTTCCAGTGGTCTTCTCCTGAGCTACCGTCAAGGAAACTGAGGGTCAGGAGAGGTTTTATAATGAGGATCCCACCAAGACTGGTGTGCCAAGGAACTCTGGCTTCAGGGAGGGTCTGAGAGGTTTAGATGAACCTCCGTACTAGGAGAACAATACGAATCCATGTACAGACCACCTCAGAAACAAGGAAGGCCTTTGCTCCCTGGAACCCTGGAATAAAATGTCCACAATTCAGGGTCTCAAAGCAGCAGTTGTTCCTCTGATGTCAAGAAATCCATCCACTCTCATGATGTGACTGCTCTGTCCAGCTACAGAACTAAGGTCCCTGGCTGTGGCTGCATTGATGTTATCTTCAAGGACATCTTCACACGTCCCTTTGTCCCTCTACGTGGTCGCCTCTCCCATTGCCTTTGTCATTGCTAGTCCTTAGCTTGTCTCTGGACTTCCTCGTTGGAGTCTGTAAGATCATGACAGGAACCACCTGGGAAACACTGGGGAACTGTCAGCATCCTGAGCAGAATTGTATGTACCATCCAGGGGAACACTCCGGGATTTGGGGATCAGGCTCAGTGTGTCCAAGTCTATGACTCTCAGACTCATACAGACCATGAGAGCTCGCCCTTAGCGAAGGACTTAGTATCTGTCAAACACTAGTGGTTGCTGCCTCTATAGTTCAGGTTTGGAGAGGAAATCAAGTCTCATGGCTGAAGTACACAGCCTGGCAGGAGGGATGGAAGGGTCTTGATGAGGACAAGTGGGCCCTGTCACACTGAAGGTAAAGGTGGGGGGGGGAGCTGGCCAAACATCTCTGGGCCTGTAGGCTGGCAAACCATGCAGCTCTAAGCCAGGCCATGTTTATCATGGTTGGACAATGTTGGTGTCAAGGGTACGTTCAGTAGACAATGGCTCTGTCATACTCTCGCCTGCAGGAGGACTGTCTGACTTCCATCAGTCCCTCTGCCCCCCAATCCTTACCCACCCATGGGTCAGGGAGGCTGGGAAGAATCAAGATACATCTATCTCAGTTGTTCCCCCTCTTCAAATCTGTCCCTGGTCTCTGCATTTCCTCAACTCTGTCCCTGCCACCGCTCAGGAAGACTTCTAGAACATGGAAGCTGGGCCAAGCCACCACCTTGAGTCCTCTCTAACACCTTCAGGCCTGCACTTGTCCTCTGCCCCCTTCAGTTGTCACAGGACAAGACTCTTTCCTGGCCTGTCTATATCCTCTGCCTGGGACTCTCCTGTAGCTGTCCTCTCTCTCCGAGGCCTCTCCTGAAGCCATTGTCTCTGCTGGGCTGGGGATAGTGGCTGATTTATCATCGCTGCTATCCAGGACAGAGTCTAAGGCACAGCAGGAATGTGGGTTGTTGAGACTACGCATGGTGTTTTCCACACATTGGTTCAATAGCCAGAGGGGCCCGGAAAGTAAATGTATCTAAGGACAAACCAAACCTCAAGACAAAACTACTCATGGCTTCCATGGGAAAGTCTCTCCTAGAGGGAGAGCAGTATTGCCCCAGGCCTCTCAATGAATGAGAGAGTTAGCCACGCATGGTGGTGCCCACCTGTAATCCCAGCACTCAGGGGGCTGAGGCAGGAGGATCACCAAGAGTTCAAGGTCAACCTGAGTTCCTCAACTATAGCCTCTCTCAAAACACAGCAACCACCAATGGTCTAGAGAGCTGGCTCAGCCAGTAGGAATGCTTCTTGTGTAAGCACAGGGATCCTCAGAACCTAAATTAAAAGCCAGATGTGATGTGTGCACGTCTGTGACCTCAGCACTGTCTGGAAGGGGAGTTGAGCTGTCAGTGAGGCTGGTGACCCTCCGAGCTCCAGGGTCAGTAGTCTCAGAAGAAGAAGGCAGAGAGGGATAGAACAAGATTTCACAAATCTTCCTCTGGCCTACCTGTGACACTTGTACCCATAAACATACACATATAGAATGCACACACAAATTTTACACACACACACACACACACACACACACACACACACACACACATTCTGGGCATGGTGGAACATACCTTTAATTCTAGCTCTTGGTAGGCAAAGGTAGGTAAGTCTTCATAAGTTCAAGGCCAGGCTGGTCTATTTAGGGAGTTTCAGGCTATCCAGCTTTACAAAGTGAAACCCTGTCTTAACAAACAAACAAACAAACCCAACTAAACTAAACAAAAAACCCTCATTCAAAGTCATTCCTCTTGTTAACCCCCCCCCCCATACACACACACACACACACCATTCATTGCCTGGTCCTCTTTTGCCCAAGGTGACTATCCAGTTCTCTATGCCAGGTTAGCTCCTCATTCATGGAGAAACTTTTATAGGAAAGCTCCAGTGCAGGTCCCCCAGAGGGAGCTTCAGGGGCTGTGAACAGGATCCCTCCCTCCCCTCAAGCCCATCCCCCAGAGCTGCAACTGACTGGCCTGGTGCGAAAAGCAGCCCAGTGATGGAGTGTGGCCTATGGAGAGAACATGGCCTTCAGGCCAGCACTTGGTAATCCACCACCTCTTAAGGACTCCAAGCCTCAGTTTCTTCATCTATAATTGGGATTATCTTCCACACAAATCAACCCTTATGATGCACGGGAGGCATACAGGCAGCCTTTGCCTGCACTGTTCATGAATGCCAGATACAGGAAGGTTAACCTGAGTCAAATGGAATGAGTAAATCTCCTGCTCATCTCAGGGAGAACCTGCAGGGATGGACAAAAGGCCCATCTTTATTTAGCCCTGGAAGTCCAGTTTCATGCAGGTCCCCAGCCTCTGGGTGCCAAGGGGTGCCACAGCAGCTCCTGGCAATCCTGGAGTCCTGGCAACCCAAAGGAAGCTGTTAGAGTCATGGAGAAGTCAGGCTTATGCCCTTGGCTTGTCTTTCTTTTCCTTTGGGCAGTGGTGGGTGCTTATGCCTGTCTTTTTGGGAGTAACGGAGTTGCAAGGAATCCTGAGGCTTGAGAACACAGCCTGGCCTTGCTCTGAGGGGACAAATGTGTCACCCTTCTGGAGCAATCTTCTGGGTGTTCAGCTGGACTCCAGACTAGTGGAGGTGAGATCGTATGGGCTCTACTCAGGCACGGACGGACGTCAACATCAATTGTTAAACCTGAAGGTTCTGCCTGTCCCCCAAAGGTCTGAGGTACCCAGAAAGCAGTCATCCTTCGGTCAGGAGGTATGGGGTCCCAGGAGAACCCGTAAGAGCCCATCTCCTCATCAGACTACACAGCCATTAGTGGATGGGTTCCACTCTGGGAGGAACTAGGGGGCAAGAGGGGACCTGAGGGGCCTGACAGCATTGGGGGAGGGGTAGGCGAGAGTCTTCTGGGAGCGGGGGCTCAGAGAAGGTGCCCAGACCATCAGCAAAGGCTGGAGGCCGCTCCACCCGAGAGCCATTGAGAAAGCGGCTTCTTTTTAATTAAAGTTCTGCAGAGGGCTTGAGCTCCCAGGGAAGGGAAAGTGTTGGTGCAGAATAATTAGCCGGACAAAAGGCAAATCCTCTTAGCTTCTCCCTGGGCGATTACAGGTTAATTGGTTGACGTTCCTGCCCACCAGGCCAGACACCGGCTTTCCCCGAGCCTCCTGCAGTTCCCTGACCCCAAGGCCACACCTGCCCTGCTGTCCAGCGTGGGAACCCAGCAGGGCTTCGGTCATCCTCTGCTCGGGGCCCTGCCCCACCAGGCCCTCTGCTAAGCCTCCAGCTCCTCCATCGGCTGGGGAGCCCTGGCGCTCCCCGCATCCCCCCTCAGGACAGGAGTAACAGCATTGTCCCACAGAGGCGTGCTGTCTTGGGCTGGCACCCTGTCACCACTGTCCTCCCTCTGCATTGATGCCAGCTGCAGAACACCTCTGGCAGGGCGGAAGCCCCTCTCCTTTCTCCTGCCACAGGCACCTGGGTTGGCTGACCACAGACTTGAGGGACAAGAGTTGCCTCCCCCATGGCTATGGAGTGGTGCAAGCTGCCATCGCATCTTGCTTTCTGGAGAGACTGAAGGTTACAGGTGGAGAAGAGGGAGGAAGGCAGGAAGAAAGGATGGAGAGGGACTGGTGACCAGAGCAATGGTGGTATGGAGGGTATGACCCTGATGGTGGATGGTCAAGTGCTCGTAAGACCTCTGGCCCCATTCCCACCCTCTTTAACAGTCATTTGCTTTCCTGCCCCCATGTATGGCCTGGCTGTGGCCTTCAGGAGACCCTGAATCACACCAACGATCTTCTTTCAGCTTTCCTTCCTGACCACACCATAGACAGTGAGGTGTAGTACTGGCCTTTGGATTCATCTCAGGATGCCACTGGAGAGAGGTCAGGGGATGACTGGAGGGAATCAAAAATGTGTGTGGCTCAGCCCAGGTGTCCTGGAAGGGATACTTCCTCTTGCCTGCCAGGCATAGGCAAGATTGTGGGGCTCGGAGTGGCATCTGAGGGGGCTCCTGGGGCAGCTCAGGGCTCTGTGTGCTGCCCCCACCCAGGCAGGCTGTGAGTCAGCCCACAGCTGGGCTTAGCAGAGGCCGCACTGTGGTGGGGTTTCCAGTCTCAGAAGCAGGACAGCTGTTTATTTTTCTTGCAGTAAAGGAGAGGGCAGGGGTGGGGTGGAGGAGCTGACCCTGCTGGTTCTCACACTGGCCCAGGATCCCTGGAAGGCCCTGGAAGGAAAGGGACCTCAGGAGCAGACACTACAGCAGGGGGGGCCTCTGGGCCTCCCTGCCACACTCCTGGGGCAGCCAGCCAAAGCCAGTGCCGCAGGCCAGTTCCTGGAGCGGGATGCTGGGGTTTCCGAGGTCGGGAAAGTACTGGCAAAGCTCTTTTTATGATGTCACCGACTCTGCCCTGGCCTGGCCCAGCCCCAGCCCTGTCACCACCAGGGAGGGATACAGCATGCCCTGGGGAGCTCAAAGCTGCCTGGAGGACTCAGGTATTTACCCCCAGACCTCCTCGTGGCTGAGGCCATTAACTTTGGCATATGGCAGGGGCTATATCTCCCTGGCTTCTGGGCAGGGCTTGAGACTGTGTGGAGTGGGTGTTTTCTGTATCAGAAGGCAACCTTCCAAGACACTGTGATTCATCTTTGGAGGGCTGCTGACCCCTAACTCAGCTATCTTTGTGAGCATAGAGACCCTTCCCCCAGACAGGTTCAGGACCCAGTTTGTAAAATGAGGCGACAGACCTTGGCAGTGGGGGGACAAAGTCCTCTTCAGTAGAAACACATAGACAAGGTGAACACAAGATGAACCGTCCTCTCCTGTTGGAGATCTTCAGTTTCCATCCTCCAACTTATTTTTTTTCTGGAAATTTCTAACGACTTGGAACCCATAGGGGAAGTGGGTATAACAGAAATGGACAGCCCAAAGAGATTTCAAAACCCAGATCTTCTGTGTTACCACCCACCCAGAAGGTGACTTTGTCTTGGTCTCAGGAATGTCTGTCAGTGTTGCCAGATGTTGCCCTGTGTGGGTCTCAGTATTTCTTACTTTTTAAATCTCTTCTCTCTCTCTCTCTCTCTCTCTCTCTCTCTCTCTCTCTCTCTCTCTCTCTCTCTGGTACACATTACAGATGGTTGTGAGCCACCATGTGGTTGCTGGGAATTGAACTCAGGATCTCTGGAAGAGAAGTCTGCTCTTAACTACTGAGCCATCTCTCCAGCCCCCAACTTCTTTTTAGAGTAGTTTGGCTTTGCAGAAAGACCCAAGAAGAAAGTACAGAGTCCCAGAATAGCCCTAACTTCCCCTGTTCTTAATGTCTTCTGTTCAAGTCTTTCTAGCAAGTCTTTTTTGTTTTGTTTTGTTTTGTTTTTGTTTTGTTTTGTTTTCAGACAGGGTTCCTCTATAGAAGCCCAGAATCTCTCCAGTGCTGGGATTAAAGACATGTGTCACCCACAGCGCCATTTTTAAAAGATACAGTTGGAGGGGTTCTACCTACAACTCCCTGCATCCTTGAATTCCCCAACATCCTTTCTAGGCTCCAGGACTCCAGGGGTCCTCTGCCTCCAGGCAGTAGGGTGGTCAGATGGAGGGGACCAATCCACTCCTCCTCTTGGAATGAGTCTCTTTCCAGGGTCAGGGGAGTGCATGTCCTTGGCAAAATTGAGATTATCTTGCTGTGTTTGAATGGGAACCTCCCTATCAGGCCTGGTGGCTGTCAGCCCTGAAGCAGACATCTCCCACTGTCATAGATGGTGCTCGGTCACTCTGACACTCCACATGGACTTTTGATGACATCAAAGAGGGTCTAAACACATGCCTGATGGGGATGACTTTAACTCAGTGAGACTCAAATATACAGCAGCCTGGTGTGCATCCACCACTGAACACACACACTGTGTGTAGAACACACTGAGCTTTTTATCCCGATGATAACACAGGGCTTTTTCATCTGGTGTTTCCCAAACACTGAGCTATGACATTATGATAGCTATGACATCACTAGGTGACAAGGGCTTCCCACTCCATCTTGATCTCAGGAAGTCTGTTACCTATGTAGCTAGCTTAGCTACTGACTAAAATGTGGCTGTATTGTGTGTGTGTGTGTGTGTGTGCTCACTCTCCCAGGCTATGTGACTCTTAGAGGCTGCAGAGACCTAGACTGAACAGGCCTGTAGGTGCCCACTGACCATGCAGAGGTCACCCCTACACGGTGCTGACCCCTTGCACCTCAGGAGCAATCATCCTCTGTCCTGGCAGCTGAATCACCCTGCACCTCAGAGCATGCAAAAGTCATTCAAAATAGCAAATACCCCTGTGACCCTCCAGCCTGACCTGTCGTATGATAGCCTAACCAGTCTGTCTGTATCACTCCCAGGGCAAGCCTATGGGGCTGAGGTGCACTAGACCTGGCCATTGTTCCCATTTCTAGGGCTCCAGGGCAGTGGAGAAGAGGATCCAGATAGCTTCTGGGAATTTGACCCCAAGTACACTGGTATCTCATCTGTCTGCCCTGCACAGAATGTCCCCAGTGTTTTGCCTAATGCTTGCCAGTGCTGTCTGCAAGGCCATCTTGCTGTCAACCCTGGGGTGAGCATGGGTTACAGCCCTCAAGAAGAGACAGAGAATCCACCATCTGGAGAGGTTGGCCAGAGCCATGACATCATAGATGATTAGGGGAGGAAGCGAATGCAGAGCCCCACCTGGGCTCCCTGGGAGCAAGCACTCAGATCCCCTGCCATCCTGTATCTAGATAGGTGTTGCTCATCAGACGAACCCCAGAACTTCCCATGCTGGCCTACTCTTCAAGAAAGAAAGCACCCCAGAATCGAAAACTCCTACTCTTCAAGAAAGGACCTTGGGCAGTCAGGAGCTGGGGCATTGGAGCCAGAGGCAGGATGTCATTTGGATAGGAAACATCTCTACAGGCTCATCATGTGTTGAAGTTTTGGTCCCGATCACTGGCCTGGGTTTTGACAGGTTCTAGAAACCTAGAGTAGAAGGGGCCCAGCTAGAGTAAACAGGTCACTGGGTCAAGGAATGCCTTCAAAGGTTACACTAAGTTTGCAGGGTCTGCTTTGCTCTCTGTTTCCTGTTCACCATGGGGTAGGCAGTCGAGCTGGCCACAGGTGGCTGCAGCCACGATGTTCTGCCCAAGGGCACAGGGTCAAGCAGTCGTGAACAAGATTCTTAGAACCCATGAGCCCAAATAAGCCTTTCTTCCTTTAAGTTACGCTTGATAGGTCTATTTTGTTATAATGATAACAAAAAGAAATCAACAGGGAGGAAAGGTCGGCAGCTGGAGAGATGGCTCCGTGGCTAGTAGCATGTGCTATCATGACAGAAGACCCGTGTTCAGTTCTTAGCGCTCATGTAGGAAGGTTGTGATTTGGATATAAAATATTCCTACAGGCTTACAAACTGCCTGAGACTCCAGTTCCTGGTGATCTGGTACCTTCTTCTAGCCTCTGTGGGCATTTGAACTCATGTGTGCATATCCACACACATACACATAATTTAAAAAGGAAAAAAAACTCTCTGAAAAGATGAATGAAAGGGGGAAGTGGCTTGGGACAAGGGAATTTGGACTCCGGGCAATACGGAACCATGGAAGCCTCCTGAGCTGGGAAGGGGTGGGGTGGTGGGGTGGAGGGAGTTCACTCAGACAGGCCAGGCTGGTTCTTGGCTCCGACAAGCCCCTCCCAGGATGTCCATTCCTTTGACCAGGAGAAAGCTGTCTATATCACCAGCACAGGGAGGCTGAACCAGAGCTGGGTGACAGGAGCCTCTGGCGAGTAAAGGGCACAGGGCTGCCCATGCTCTTGGGTTCTATTTCTGAGCTTAGGTCCGGGCCAGGTCTCAGAACACTGGGACAGAGGGCTTTCAGTGGCTGTGGAGATGAGGCCGAAAATAGTGTACCCTCACCCCACCCCCCCACAAGGGCTGCACACCAGAGGCAGGCGCACAGTAGGCCCAGGATAGTTATCTGTCAGCTGGAAAGAACTCAGGTTCCCTGGAGGACGTTAAAACTGGCCAAACCGGTTCAAAGACAGCTTTTCTACAGTTTTTACAAGAAGCTGTGCTCCCTTCTCTGTGGAGGGCTGGCCAGCCCAGGCCCCTCCTCCCCCTCCCTGCACTTCTCTCCAGAGACTGGGCCCCTCCCTCACTATCACTTTGGTCTCCTGCCTTTAGGCCTCAACAAGTCCTGTTCCTGAAAGGGACACTCCACAGAGAGACCTAGCTGGGGACCAGGGATGTGGCTCACCTGTGAAGCAACTTGCTCACCTGTTGTGTCGGCAAGCCAATGACTTCATGCTGAGCCTCAGTTTCCCTTGGGGTGAAGGGCTCCCTGGAGGATGAGTCCCTAGAACTCTGCTTACTGGTCTTCCACAACCTGAAGTTCCAGGAGCTGTGCTCTGGGGCCCCAGACACTCCCTCTGTGAGACAAACAAGCTGCCATGGATCTCACTACCTCTCACGGTCCGATCACCTTGTCTATGGCAGAAGCCTCGGCTGGTTGTTTTCCAAGGACTTCTGACAACACCTGGGAACCTTGTCTTGACCCTGGGAATCCATCATAAATTTCCAGAGGAGATAAGCTGGGATCCCCCTGGAGATGCTGGGGGCCCTCACTCTTTCCTCTGCGTGGCTCTCCAACGGGCAGACTGTAGGGAGAGGATCCCCCAGCCTCAGCACCACTCACACTATAGATCTTGGCCCCCAGCCAGTGCCTGACCCTCCAGTGACCCCAGGGCCCCGGCCAGATGAGCTCTGTTCACCTTAGAACGGACAACCAGGACCTGTGTCCAGGAAGAAGGATGAGGGTCAGACACCCTTGCAGGCTAGAAGAGATTTTTGGAAGACACCATAAGGAAGTGTGTGTGTGTGTGTGGGGGGGTATAGTCAAGGGGACCTATTTTGAGGAAAAAAGACTTCCAGCCAAAGCAGTGAGAAACAAGAGACAACGGAGAGGTTCCCAAGCTCCAGGTCACTCCAGCAGTTTGTGACAGGCAGGCCTGGCAGCCCAATACAGATCTCTTAGGCACAGCAGAGTAGGGTGAACCCCTCACTCCAGTTGTATCCCCAGGGCGTGTCCTCAGCCTATCTGTGCCCTCCCCGCTAAGAAAGGACTGGTAAGCCAGAAATGGTACCCAAGCACCAGGAGGAGCTCTAGGACTCAGGACAGTGACACTGAGCTATAGAAACAGCCTCTTTGTGATGAGATCACAGGAGAGTGGGGGAGTGATGTCGTTTGGATTTCATCATACCTTCATCCAGGACATCAGAATACTCCAGAGGCCCATTTGGGTCTGTCTTAACCCCAGAACACAACTTCCAGAGCCCCAGTCCCAGGTCTACACCAGAGGATGTAGGAGGACCAGGATGAAGGATGAGGTCTGGGAAAGAGGAGATCTGGAAGGATGGAAGAGAGAGGAAAAGTATTGGAGAAGGGAGTGGGGTTAGAGAGCCTGGAAGGTGGGAGAGAGGGGAAGAGATGGAGGAAGGAGGGGAGGTTGGAAATCTGAGGGAATGGAGGAGGAAGGGGAAGATTGGAGTCCTGGGAGGGGGTTGGAGGAGAGGAGGAAGTGGTAGAAGCACCAGGTACCTCATGAAGGAGCTGAGGAGCCACCAGAGGCAGAGCAGGAAGCTGCAGCTGGCCACATGTTGCCTCAACAAATATTTGTCATCCAGACAAGGACATTTTTTAAAAGAAAGGATTGGGGCCCCGAAAGATAGTTCATTTAGTTGTTCGAATACTTATTCATCAGCCAAAACTTAGTTTTATCACAGTGGTGAACTTATAAAATAATTCTGTTTGAAATCTTTATAAATGTCAGATGTGGTGGTACGCATCTGTGATCCCAGCAGTTGGGAGGCTGAGGCAGGAGGATCCCAGTCTAAGACCAGCCTGGCCCACAGGGCAAAATCTATCTCAAACTAAATCAAACAGAATAGTTATCAAAATAAAGCAATTATTCTAAAAGAATTAGGTAAATTGAGTCAGAGGATACAGTTTCTACTTGTGTTATCTGAACATAACAAAATCACTGGCATTTCTGCACAGCGATTTCTTTTAATATGGTCCTTCTACCTTGAAGGTTTGCTTCTATCTCTTTTCCTGGGTGTTCTCCAAAGTTGCATTTAACAGCCCCAACTGTGATCTGATGCTGTCTTCCACAGACTCAGAAGATGGTAACACAACTGTGAGCATGTTAACAGGTAAGAATAGTTGCTGAGAAAGTATGAGGACCCGAGTTCAAATCCCCAGCTCCCACATAAAAAGCCAGGTGAGGTCACAGGTATCCCTGTAAACCTTAGCCCCGTGAGAGATGGAGACATGAGGGTTGCTGGGGCTTGCTGGCCTCCAGCCAGCTCCAGGTTCAGTGAGAGATCTTGTCTCAGGGCATAAAATGGAGAATGACACAACAGAACAGCCAATGTCCTCTTTCATTCTCTGCAAGAGCTCGAAGGTGTACACACGCACACACATGCACACACACCACACGCACACACAGGTGCTCATACACAAAGGCATATATGCACACATGTGCACACAAGTATGTGCATGCACACACACAGTACACACACACATGCACATCCACAGATGCATATATGCACACACAGGCACACATGCACATATATATATGCACACACACATGCACACACACACATGCACAGGCACGCACATGTACACACATACACATAAAATTTGTTTTGAAAAAGAAGGTAACATCTGAATTAGGAAAACCCTCTTTGGGGTGGGGGTGCCACTCAGTGGTTGAGCACCTGCCTAGAGAGTGAAGAGGCTCTGGGTTCCATTCACCAGGGACGGAAGTGAAAGTTAGAGGAGTCATCTCTCCACAGGGCTGGAGTGAATATCTCAGTCCAGATCTCCCTGAACATCCTGCCTTTGGCCTCTAGTCAGGCAACAAATATTTGTACAAACCTTGTTGAAAGAATTGTCCCTGCCGTGGAGTCTTCCCCATGGCTCCTCATGGTAACTCTGCACAGTCATGGTCCTCCCCAGTCTCACTCCATGTCACTGTGGGCTACAGATGGATGGACTTTAGTGTCTGCTCTGAGACACTGCAGAAGCCTCCCAACGCTGGAAGTCTGGGGTGTTGGAATTGTTTGAGATACTGATTAAAGGTTTCAAAAAGAGGCCAGGTATGGTGGCTCACACCTGCAGTCCCAGCTCTTGGAAGGTTCTTTCAAGAGGAAAGCTGTGAGTTTGAGGCCAGCCTGGGCTACATAGTGATACATTGTCTTCAAGTCAAGAAGAAGTGTTCTTATTGACTATAACGGAACTCCAGGGCCTGTACGTGCTGGGCAACCATTCAGTATCCTCTAACCAATTGTTAGTGTTGTTATTATGGTTATTATTGTTGTTGTTGTTATACACATGTTGCATACCACAACCACATATATACATACATGCAGAGACCAGAGGAGGGTGTGTATTTCTCTACAGCCTCTGTCTTCTTGCCTGGAGACAAGGTTTCTCACCGAACCACACACCCTTTTGGCTAGGCTGGCCAGGCAGTGAGCTCCCGGGATCTGCCGGTTTCTGGGTCTCAATGTTGGGGTTCTGGGCACAAGCGGACACATCTGGCTTTTTTACAAGGATGCTGGAATCCAAACTGAAGTCCTCATTTTCGTACAAATGCCCTTACCCAGGAAGTCATCTCCCAGGCTCACTGATTTGTTGGCTTGTTTATTTATTTGCTTGTTTGTTGAGACAGGGTTTCTCTGTGTAGTCCTGGCTGTTCTGGAACTCACTCTGTAGACCAGGCTGGCCTGGGACTCACAGTGATCCACCTGCCTCTGCCTCCCAAGTGCTGGGATTGAAGATGTGTGCCACCACTGCCCAGCTTCCCTAATCATTCCTCTCTCTCTCTCTCTCTCTCTCCCTCCCTTCCTCCCTCCCTCTCTCCCTCTTTCTTTCTTTCTTTCTTTCCCCCTTTCTTTTTCTTTCTTCTTTTCTTTCATTCATTCTTTCCTCCTTCCCTCCCCTTCTTTTCTTTCTTTTTCTTTTATGTACAGTGTTTTATCTGCACGAATGTCTGTGTGAGGGTGTAGGATCCCCTGGAACTGGGGTTACAGATGGATGTGAGCTGCCATGAGGTTGCTGGGAATTGAACCCAGGTCCTCTGGAAGAGCAGCCAGTGCTCTTAACCACTAAGCCATCTCTCCAGCTCCATCTACCCCCACCCTCAGGTCAATTTTTAAAAAGGGATTTCTATTAAAATTCTAGAACCCATTTTGCTCATCTTGCATGCCAGTCGTAAGTCTCTTGGTTAGATCTGCAGAGGCTCTGGAGCTTCTAGTTGCAGGAATGACCAGTGTGTGCTCTATATGGTGGCATTGCAGAGGTATGTATGATTGTCAGCTACTTTCACAGGCACCAGAAACATCTAGAGGACTTTGAGAAAGCAGTTGGGATGAGTGGCTGCATGGGTGAAGTGCTTGCCCACCAACTGGCTAGCCAGAGAGCTGGTCCGCTGAGCTCTGAGTTGAAGTGAGGTCCCACCTCAACAGAAACAGTGGGGAGCATCTGAGGAAGACACCCTAAGCCAACCTCTTGCCTGCACACATTCTACATATGGCATCCCCTCTCACTACACACCAAATATAACATGTACATATACACACCTTACACACCACGCACATACACATGTCCTATATATCACGCACATGCATACACACACACATGCATGCACCCTACATATCACACACATACCACACACTACACAGTAAACAAAACACATACATACACACACTCTACACACCACGTACATGTGCATATACATATCTATGTATACACCCTACATACCACACACACACACATGCATACATATACCCTACACACCAGACACACGCATACAGACACATGCACACAGCCTACACACCACACAAACACCCCTCACACTACACATTAAACATAACATACACACATGCTACACACTCTACACACCACACACACATGCACACACCACGCACACATGCACACACCCTACATACCACACACACATGCACCTACCCTACACACCACACACACAGGCACACACCCTACACACCATACACACACACAAATGCACACACACACACACACACACACACTCACTTCCTGCTTTGCTGCAGAGTGATTGTCAAGCCTGTGCATCTACCCAGCCCGCCTGGCTCCCACTGCCTGCTTCCTCTAATCAGAGCGCTCTTTCTCACAGCTGAGTGGTACCTGTGGCTGAGTGACCCTGCACAGAATGAGAAAAGAGCCTCATGCTTTTAGCATTTGCCACTTACCAGTTCTACCCTGTGATTCACCACACATGGCCCTACTACGCCATGCTCAGATGCCGGGATGCAGGATGCCCTGGGAACCAGAGGCTCTGAGTAGGAGCTGTCATAACAACTGTGGTTTTGCCAGTTCACAAGTACCCTTGGGAGAGGATGAATGAGGCCTAGTCCCCTTTCTAACAAGCACTTCACCTGACCAGGGAGGAAGGGCGGCATGGGGTATATGGGCTGCTGCTTACCAGTAGTCAGCAGGGTCCTGAAAGGACGTGGTGGCTTGCTGAGGAAGCTTCCTGCCAACGTGTTGTGATTCGAGGCTGATGCTTGCTGCTTCCTGGGCTGTCTCTGATCCTCATCAGCTGAGGACCATTCCTCTGAGGTTCAACATCTTCGAATTTGTGGGGTCCTGTGGAGCACAGTTTGGGAATGGCTGGAATATATCCACACTAAGCATGGGTGGAGAGAGAGAGAGAGAGAGAGAGAGAGAGAGAGAGAGAGAGAGAGAGAGAGAGAGAACTTCCAGGAGCTGGCATGGCCTGGTGCAGTAGAGCCTTGCTTCAAACAAACAAACAACTCCACTCTGTCTCAGTTTTACTACTTATACAGAGAGGGGGCTGAGATGCTGGTTTGCCAGGACCTTGGGCACATGGGGCAGGAAGGGATGGTTGGGAACTCTGAGGAGCTCTTGCTTCTGCTCCCAAGAGAGCCTGTATACCTCCTAGCCAGACCCTGCCCCAAGGCCAAGGCTGCTCAGCTAGAACCCAAGTCAGTGCTAAGGCTTCCTGCAGGGGCCTCACTGCCTGAGGCGCCAAAGGAAGGAAGAGGACAGGTTGGGACTTACTGGCTTAGAGACAGTTTCCCCTCTGAGCACTCAGCTCTACACAGCTGCTGTCACAAGGTTAGAGCATCACAGAGGGAGACAGAGCCCTAGCCAGTGGAGACCCCCCCCCAGTCTGTAAGGGCCCCTAGTCTATGCAGCCCCCCTGGTCCATGGAGCCCCTAGCCTGTGAAGCACCTGCTCTTTGAATCCCTTTGCCAGTAGACCCCCTCATGCATGGAGCCCTGCTCTGTAGAGGCTCTGGTTTGTGGGAGCCACATGGCTGCTACAAGTTTGAAGAGACCGCCTTGCTGTTGCAGAAGCCCTGGGTTAGCTGATCTCTGGGGTTCAGGCTAGCTTTTAAGAATTACTATCTCTAGCGCTGGAGAGATGGCTCAGTGGTTAAGAGCACTGGCTGCTCTTCTAGAGGTCCTGTGTTCAATTCCCAGCAACCACGTGGTGGCTCACAATCATCTATAATGGGGTCTGACGCCCTCTTCTGGTGTGTCTGAAGAGTACTCATATACATAAAATAAATAAATCTTTAAAAGAAAAATTACTGTCTCCAAGTCTCATTTCCAAGTCTTGTCTGAATGATCCCAAGTTTGAAGGTCACACCCAGAAGTACGAGGATGGGGATTCAGGGGCTGGGTAAAGAGGTAATGAGAAGGGGTCGTTGTCTACTTTACACTGAAGAAGGCCTCAGAGAGGCTACAAGCAGAGCAGTCGTGGAGTCATCCTGGGGTCCCTTACCTCTATTACTGCCCTCAGTGAGGTAATTTGGGCTCGTGGGCTATCTCCAGTCACAAGCCAGGGCTCATGGAGAGGCCTTGAGATCCAGGTGCTCACCCATTGATTTGATGCCAACACACCTGAAGGAGCTCTACAAGATGCCTAGACTGGTGGAGGATGGACAGACAGCCTCAAGTATAGAGTAGCAGTCTGCACACATACATAAGCTGAGCAGCCACTGAGGGTGGACTGTGCTGGATGGCCTCTCAGGACACAAGACCCTTCTAGGCAAGCACCTCTGGGACCTGGTGACACTCAGTCCATTCCTGAGCTAGAACTGAGTGCTAGCATGTGCTAGTCACTATAGTGTCCTGTGCTGGGGCATTACGGTGATCAGGATACACCAGTAGATATTTCTCCCTAGTTCACTACTCCAGAGCAGAGGCAGGAGGGTGAGGAATACTGGGGGTGTAACAGGGAGAGGGCTACCATGTGCACAGGGGCTGGGGATGAGAATGAGGTGGGGCTCACTGAGAAGGGGCTGGCTGAGATCTGAAGGAGTAGGGTCCTGGGTGTCAGGGTGTGTGAGGAGAAACAGCACAGGAGGAGCTGGCACAGCCAGCTGTGGTGTTAGCCAGGCTCCTTGTACCTTTTATGAACATGGCCTTTTAGATTTTTATGTATTCATTTATTTGTGAGATTTTATTGTGTGTGGAGTGTTTTGCCTGTGTGGATGGCTGTGTACTATTTTGGTGCCTGGTGTCTATGGAGTTCAGAAGAGGGTGTTGGATCCCCTGGAACTGAAGCTATAGCTGGTGCGAGCCACTCTGTAGGTGCTGGGGACTGTGTTTCAGCCTCCGGAAGAACAGCCAATGCTCTTAACCATTGAGCTATCTCTTCGGCCCTGTCCAAGACATTTTTATGACTCACCTGGTATATGAATTTATAAAGCAGGTATATAAACCAAACACTGTAATAAACCATAGAGAATTTTATTTTAAAACAATTTGTTGATAAATGTATAATTTTGCCATTAACTAAGGACAAAGCAACTTTGGGTAATCATAAAATGAATGTTTTTATTTACTTTTATATAAAGAATGAAACCCTCGCTGAGTATTTAATTTTGCAGGGCGCTGACAACATTTAGCACTGTTCTAAGCTGATTAATGTTTTGATTTTATAATTGTCAGTGCCAAGAATGCCTGCCTTACATCAACAGAATTATATTTGCAGACATTTCAGAAATCGTTGGAAATTCTGTCTTAATCCCAAGTCAATTTTTATTTATTTATTTATTTATTTTTTTGTTTTTTCGAGACAGGGTTTCTCTGTATAGCCCTGGCTGTCCTGGAACTCACTCTGTAGACCAGGCTGGCCTCGAACTCAGAAATCTGCCTGCCTCTGCCTCCCAAGTGCTGGGATTAAAGGCGTGCGCCACCAACACCCGGCCCAAGTCATTTTTTTAAAACGATACTAAAGTTATCAATCCAATCACCAATTTTTAAATCTTAAAAGATTAATTAATTTTATCCATGTGTGTGTGTGTGTGTGTATTTATGCTGGTCCCCACAGGGATGGGAAGAACCTGTTGGATCTGCTGGAGCTTTAGTGACAGACTTTAATGTCATGCTGGGGACTGACTCTGAACTGACTTACAGCTCTCTGGAAGAGCAGAACATGCTCTTAACTGCCGTGCCATCTCTAAAGCCCCAGAAACATCAATTTTCAAAATCAACAATTTACACAATACAGTTCAAAGATACTGACTTGATACCTTTTTGGTGGGAGCAAAATATTGAAAATCCGCTCCCCGCCCAGGACTGGAGAGATGGTTTGTCAGTTAAGAGCACCGGCTGTTCTTGCAGAGGACCCAGGTTCGGTCTCCAGGCTTCTCATCACAGCTCACAACCATTTGTAATTCTAGTTCCTGATGATCCAACGCCCTCTTCTGGCCTCTGATGGCAATACACTCACTTGCACATAACCTCCCTCCATATATGTAATTTAAAAAATTTAAAAGGTATGGTTTTCTGAAATTAAACAATTAGAACTTTTCATGAGCAGTAAAAGACATCACAGTTCTTAACGTACAAGAGTCTGGACCTCGAGCCAGGGTGTCTCAAGCAGTTTTTGCTGGTGTGGTGCAGCCCGGTGGCATGCACAGTGCAAAAAGGGGCCATGCCATGTAGTGTGTTCCGAAGGCTGCAGTGCAGTTCTGGCAGACACCAACAGAAGCACCTTGAATCCATTATGTGTTTGATTTGGAATCAATTTTTGGTTGTTTCGTGTTGAGAGACCTTCCCCTTTGCCAAATGGTTCACCGTTGGCACATTGTATCATGGGACTCTTTATGGAGCCCCAAGTCACATTCCAAGAAGGGGTTGTGGACAGATGAGGCCAGGCCAGGGGCACAGTGGTGTGCAATCAGTCCACAGCAGAGCCTGGGGGAGGGGTGCCCTGGACACCAGGGAGGAAGAGAGAAAATGGCTGGGACCCTGGGGTAGGAGTTTCAATTCTAAACATAGTGGGTGAGCCAATGGGATTGGCTGGTGGGTGGACCCAGGGTGTGGGGAGTGGGCATGGCAAAGGCAGGCTTTGGACCGAGTCTAGGGAGAAAGGAGGCTGCAGACTGAGAGGAGGTACAGGGGGATCAGGGGAGGGAGAAGAGGCAAGTTGCCTGGAAAGGTCTTTTCTAGAGAAATGAAGGCTGGCTTCAACCAGTGATTGTACACAGGCCTAAAGGGTCATTGAGGATAGTGGCAGCTGTAGCCCTCGGAGCCTCAGCAGGTGGGTATCTATGGATGTGTGGTAGCTAATGACCCCGGCACCTTCCCACAGTCCCAGCCCTCAGTGGAGTCGCTGGATACACAGCAAAGGGGAGGAAGTCTTTTCTGAACTGGGAAAACATCCTTGGGCCTCTGGGCACTCTGGATACACGGCACTGTTTAGTCACAAAGTTTGTAGAAAATGAGATTGCAGGTGAGAGGCAGCATAAACCAACAGGAACCTGCCAGGAGACCCTTCCAGGACCCAGGTTCCTGGTCTCGGCAACAAGTACCTGTCTGTTGCTGGGCTGGGTGTCTGGCCCCAGGCTGCCGTGAGACTCACTGCTATCTCAGGCCTGAGCTGCTGTTTGTCCAGGGCTGCGCCTGCCCTGGGGCCTGTGGGAATTTTCTCTCCTGAGAGCCCTGAAAAGCCATAGGGGGGCGGGGTGCCCAGTCCAGCTGATGGAGGCGAAAGGGCCACATGGGTTTTGTGGTCGAATTATCCAAACAGTGAATCGCTCCGTCCGCCCGGGCGGTTGTGAACGACCCGGGCTTTGTCCGCCCTGAGAACAGCGGCGGCGGACAGGGCAGACAAAGCGGACGCTGACGCGGCCTTTTCCATGGTCGGCAGAGAAAGAAAGGCCTGGCACACAAAGCCGCGTCGGTGGGGCGGGCCAGGGGGCTCTGATTTAGTCACGGCCCACGAGAAGGCCGAGGGGCCCCACCAGAGCATCCGGTCAGGAGGGGGATAAACTGTGGCGGAACAGACATGTCCATGGGCCCTCTGCCCTGGGCACATACACCTATGAGTCCCATCTGTCCTCAGGGTGACCATTCCCAGCAGAGGACTCAAAGGGACCTTCACTGTCAGCATCGACTGGGATAGCACATGGCTGCCACCCAGCCTCAGATCTCTAGCTGGTGTCACCATGCTGGTGAGCAAAACTTCCCTAGCCTGATGATCAGACACACCCATAAAGGAGTCCAGACAGCAGGGGCTATCACTGATGTGTGTGTGTGTGTGTGTGTGTGTGTGTGTGTGTGTGTGTGTGTGTGGTGCAGGTCAAGACAGGCAGAGCTCTGATGGGGTAGAGAGGGTAGGAGGGTGTCAACTATCTTCAGGGGCTGCATGACACCAAGCAGGAGCTAGGGCTGGAGCTGGAGTCCCTAGCTCTGGTCACCCAGAGAAGGTCTGTACTTGGGGCCCAGTACTGCTTCAGAAATAGGTGTGCAAAAAACCACTACAAGCTGAGTCTGGGGCCAGGCCTCCTTCAGATTGCCTCTGCTCTGACCAGCCTGAGTGGTCAGCATGAAGTCTGTGAAACAGGGCAGGTCAGGGCTGAGGGACGGGGAGACACCAAGGGTAGCAAAGGGGTTCTGAGGGGAGCCAGCTTGCCAGCTAAGTTGGACCAGGCAGGAGGTCCAGCTGACTTCTGGCTATTTCAGGCATTTCCTGACCTTCATCCTCCTGGGGTTATCTGAGGGTCAGAGATGTAGCTGGAACGCTAGGCTTGGTACCAGGCAAGTGTCCCCTGGGCCTGTACCTGAGGTCCATGAAAAAGGAGCTGCAGACAGGAAAATCTTGCTAACTGAAAGTCTTGGGCCAACGGCTGAAAGCGGCAAGATGACAGCTGGGTCTTCTCAGGCTGTGGCGCTCAAAGATCTGCAGAGATAGCCTTGTTAGACCACACCCTTTACCTCAATAGACATTGCTGGGGTGGGGTCACCTGGTTTGGAAAACCACAACGGGTCCGGTGGAAGCAGAGGTGTGGGAAGGGGGGGTCCGTTTAGTCTGTGTTTAGGCCTTGCTTGTCGTTGCCTTAAGACCAGGCTGACATGACAGTGACAGAACCTAGCCAGGGTGGCATGGGAGGTGGCTTCTTTGTATATCCTAAGAGTTCATGAATGCGGTTGTGATGGTAGCCACAGGTAGCCAGGGGTCCCAAGATGAACATAAAAGATGGCTGAGTCTGAGACTGAGGAAGGAGGACGATGGGCTGGAGCAAGTTCTACACATCAGAAGAGTTGGCCCTGGGGACAAGGGCTTGACCTACCAGGCCTGGGACAGCCTCTTCATATACCGTAATTATTCCATCTCATTCATAAAGCTACTTCCAAGGGAGTGCTGTGACAGTTACACCCAGGGAAACTGAGGCACAGAGAGACCTCCCCCACCCAGAGTACCACACCAGGCTGTGCTCTGCTCACAGTGCTAGTGAGCCATCCTGACATCTTGCTTACAACTGACCCTTAGGTCTCCCCTTGCTCCAGCCAGGATACTCAACATAGCCCTCAACATAGAGCTTGCATGGGGACCCATGGCTCATGCTGGAGCTGGTGCTTGACTACTGGGAGGTACCTGGACACCAGCCAGTGTTGGCGTCATCTTTCCTTGGTCAGAGCAGGGCCCCCAAACCAGAAGGTGGAGCCCCCAGCCTCACCAGGCCCTGCCAGCCCTCTCAGGCTGCCCCAGCTCCCATCTGGGTCCCATCAGCTTCGTCTTTGGCCAAGAGTATGTGGTGTCCGTGGGAGCAGGAAAAACAGCCGCAGGGACCGGCAGCTGCCGACAGGCCTGGCTTCCTCCCAGTAGGGAGGGCAATTCTGATGAGGAGGCAGCATGGCCGTCCAGCTCCCATCAGATGGTGCCAAGAAGGCTTGCCTGGGTCCCCACCGCCCTTCTCTGTCTAATATCAGGATATGACTAAAGGCCAGGCAAGGTCTGTGGGCAGCCTGGGTGGGGGGGAGCTGCCAGGCTAGGGGATACTAGGGTACCCAGAAGCTCAGGCGTTTGTGTGCAGGTGTGTGTACAGGGACTGGGGGTGGGAGTGGGGCAGGGTGACTCCCTGGCCAGGAGTCAGGTGTCTGTTCTTTCTGAACTGATTCCCTAGGGTGACGACACTCGTACTGCACAGAAGATCCTGCCAAAGCTCTTAGGCTGTAACAGTTGCTCACTACGTAGTAAGTACCCCGCCCCCAGCAGCAAGGAACCTCCAGGGACCTGGCTGTGAAGTTTATAAACCATGGCCAGCCACTACTGTGCCATCTACACCAGGAGAAATGGGCACAGAGCCCCCAGAGTACTGGATCAGGGTGTGCTCTGGACATAGTGTCAGGAAGTCACTTGAACTGACCTCACCCACAGCTGACCCTGAGATGTCCCTACCCTTTGCTCCCTGGGATGCTCATAAACTGTCCCTTGATGTAAAAATCACATACAAGTCTCAGGGGCTTTGTGTGTAAGTTGTAAGTATGTGCACAGGCCTGTGGGGGCCACAGGACAACTTCTGATACCATTGTTTGATTGTTTGGTTGTTTGTTTTTGAGACAGGGTCTTTCACTGGCCTGGAACTTGAGTAGCTGAGTAGGTAGGCTGGTTGACCAGTGAGCCCCAGAAAATTATCTGTCTCCAGCTCCCCAGTGATGGGATTACAAGGGTACATCACCACACCTAGCTGCCCCCGCCTACCCCCCCCCTCCACTTGTTTCAAGACAGGTTCTCACTATGTAGCCCTAGCTGGTCTGGAATTCTCTATGCAGAATAGTCTTGTCAAGAGCTCACAGAGATCCCCCTGCCTTTGCCTCTGCCTCCCGAGCACTTTTAAATGCTCATTGGTTCATTTAATGTGTATGGGTATTTTGCCTACATGTATATAGCATCCCTAGAGGCCAGAAGAAGTCATCAGAGCTTCTTGGGATTAGAATTACAGATGGTTGTGAGCCACTGTGTGGGTGCCCTTGAGCCATCTCCTCAGCTCCAGGTTCCCATGTTATTTATTTATTTATTTTTTAAAGATCTACCGAGCAGCTCCTGTGGTCCTGCCATAAGCCTAGGGCCCCAGGATGACAAAAGGAATGTTCCTGACTTTGGGCGTGCAAGTTAATGCTCTTCTGTATGGTAGCTGGTCCTACCTTGAAGTCTGATGTGTCTCTGGACTTGCTGAACTGGGAACAAGGAAGGCTTCCTGGAGGAGGATATACTTGAACTGAATGTATAAACAAACCCTATCCAGCAGACAGAGGCAAGAGTGACCCAGTTCAGGGATGGCACATGCAGAGGCCTGAAGGGAACTGCTCACTGCACACAGTGAAAGAAAAACCTGAGCTAGGTCTGACAGCCTCACCAGGCCCTGCCCACCCTCTCAGGTTACCCCAGCTTCCATCAGGGGCAAAGCACATCTGAACAGGCATCTGAGTCCTCTGAGTCTTCCTCCTCAGTACCCAACACAGAGGACCTGAGCTGCTCTCAGCTCTACCAGCAGCCCATAGTAGGTGGACAGACAAATTGGTCCCGACATGTTGGAAGCTGAGCTGCTAAGCCCAGGGAGGCACTGCTGGGCAGTTTCACCTACAAGTTAGGCCCTTTCTGCCCCTTCCAGATGCAGAGGGCAGCTCCCAGGGTCAGGCACCTCCCACGTGGTGGACAGTCAAGCCTTCAAGCCAAGCCTTCTGCCTGCCACCTGGGAATGGCACTTATGTCCTGTGTCATGAAGCCAGAGGGAGCCTCGTTCTCCAAAGCCCTCTAATGTGTTTGGAAAGAGCAGTTGAGCGGCCCACAATGCTCAGTCACTGATGGATACCACTGCTCACATCTTTTGTTCTTTCCGGGCCTCTGGGCACTGGAGTCCGAGTGTCACGTGATGTCATCACAGTCAGCAGAATTACATTCTGCTGCCATGGCAGGCCCCATTCAGGCTGGAGGGCATTATGCCACCCCCACACACCCCTCCCCAGCACAGGAAGAGGTTGATCACTCACAGTCCCAGGTTGGTGTCTGGCTCACAGCAGACTGGGGGGGGGGATCCTCGTGATTGTGGGGAGGGTGCGTGTCATGATGACTATGGTAGCTGGGCAGGCTGTGGGAACAGTCAGGGACTCCTGAGGGCTGAGGATGTTAAAGAGAGAGCAGGGTAAGGGAGGCAGAGACAATGGGGGGGGGGGCTGTCACAGCAAGATACCCTGTCATGTTGTCATAGGCCCCTGTCTCTTAGACCACGAGTGCCCTTTTGGGAAGAGGTGCTGCCCCTGTGGGAAGGGGGTACCTTCTTGCAGCTAGCTGGGAGTTGCTCACCCCAAGCTGGGTGCCACACCTCTGCCTGCAGCTCTTCTGAGCCACCCATCATTGATTGGCTAGTCCCTTGGGTCATCCCAAGAACACAGGATCCTGGGTAGGGACAGAGACTAATCTAGAAAGAACCTGAGAGATAAGTGGAGGCAGGCCGGAAAACTTCATGAATCGTGGGATGGGGTAGAAGGCAAATGGAGGTAGGATGGTTTTCTGGAAAGGGCAGCCTTGGGCAAGATAGTGGAGAGGCAGTGGAGTTCCTGCAGAGTCCCCCATTTCCCCATTTGTATGTGCTGGTTTCCTTTCAGGGGGCATGGCATTAAATGCTCTTTCCAGAAACCGCTGATATCTCTGTGGTTCAAACCTATACCGATTCCTTAGCCAGTCAGTTAGCAGGGAGGCAGATAGGCATGATGGGAGTCAGGTAATTCTATCACCTCCCACTGCCTTCCAGTCCCCCTCCCCACACACTAGGGATCTTAGGTATCTTCTGTCCCCTACTTGCATAGGACATCCATTGTCCCTCCCTTGGTTCCCATAATTCCCATGGATGCCCTTCCAACTTACCATAAGCAGGTACCCCTGTTGCCACACATACAGTAAATAGAACTGAGATCCTTGGGGTTCCATGGCCTGTCCCTTATTGTGTAGGTATTATATACTAACCTATAAGGTATTCTCTCTCTCTGTCTCTCTGTCTCTCTGTCTCTCTGCCTCTCTCTCTCTCTCTCTCTCTCTCTCTCTCTCTCTCTCTCTCTCTCTCTCTGTGTGTGTGTGTGTGTGTGTGTGGTTGTAGGCCAGAGGTTAACATCATATGCCTTTGTCTATCAATTTCAAACTTATTTCCTGAGAGGAAAGTTAAAATGTATATGTGTGCACGTGTTCATGCAAGTGAGTATGCATGTGTCTATGGGTACACATGTGTGTCGCAGCATGTATGTGGAAGCCAAAGGACAACCTTTGGGAGTCAGTCTCTTTCCTGGGACTAAACACAGGACATCAGGCTTGACAGCAAGTGTCCCTACCTGCTAAGCTATCTGGCCAGTTCCATTTTAAATTTAAGGCAGGGTCTCACTTTGTAGTCCCTAGAGAGCTTGGAACTCAATATGTAGACTAGGCTGGTTTTGAACTCAGAGAACAACCTGCCTCTGCCTCTCCCGAGTGCTATGATTAAAGGTGTGAGCCACCACACTTGGCTCCAGTTTTAAATCTTGATGATGTATTATACTTTTTTCTTTTTGGTACAATTTAGGAAGTCCTTGCCAAATCCAATGCCATAAGGATTTCTTCTAATTACAACTTTCAGCTCGTTCCTTCTGGTCAGTGATCCATTTCGAGTGACTTTTTGTGAATTTCTTCACAGCATATACCTATGAATCCAGTTCAGGTGTTTTAAGATTCCTGGTGCTCTGAGTCAGTATTCTGCCTTCTCCTCACCAAACCTCCAGCTCCACTGCTTTGTGAAGCTAAGACCTGTTCTAATCTCAGATGATTCCTGAGCCCCTGTACCTCTGACTGTTTTGTGCACACATTGTAGAAACAAAGACTTACCCTCAACCCACTTCTGACACCCTCACCCCACTCCTGACACCCTCACCTCACTCCTGACACCCTCACCTCACTCCTAACACCCTCACCCAGCTCCTGACACCCTCACACCACTCCTGACACCCTCACACCACTCCTGACATCTTCACCCCACTCCTGACACCCCTAGAGCATCATCTGGCATTGAATATGGGGCACAAAACCCAAAAAGTATTTCTCTGAGATCATCCCATTTCTCTCTTTCTCTTCTTCCCCTACCTTTACCCTCTATCCTATCACTCTCTCTGTGTGATACACATACAGACACAGACACACATACGCCCACACGCCCACACCCATGTGCACAGGCACGCACATGTATGGAAGCCAGAGGTTAGCATCAGATGTTCTTGTCTACCGATTTCAACCTTGTTCTTTGAGACAGTCTCTCACTGAACCTTGTAGCTTGCTGATTGGCTAGCCTGGCTATCTAGTGAGCCTCTTGAGTCTGACTATCTCTGCCTCTCTAGGACTGAGATTACAGGCTCTGCCACTGCACTCAGCTTCTTACAGGAGTACTGGGGATTAGAACTTAGGCCTTTATGCTTGCAGAGCAGGCTCTTTACCCATTCATCCAACGACCCCAGACCATCTTTATACACGCTCTGCTCCCCTCCCTCAAATGCCTCTCATAGCTCCCCACTGACTGCACAATGTAGCTATTTGAGTCCCTTCCCATACTGACCCCATACTGTCCCCATACGTAATGGAGCTGAGCTTTCTTCCTTGCAGTCTGTCCTCGAAGACTGTGCCTCCTCTGAGTTCTGCATCTGGTGTCTAACTCTATGACCACAGCCGTGGTCCTGTCTTGGGGCAAGTATCAAGCAAGTGGCATGGGCAGGACGAGGGCCACAAACCCTAGTGTTGGTCTCAGGCCTTCACTTCCCAGCTGCCTGCTGTAAACCCAAAGCTGAGGAGGGACTGGTTCGCGGTCATGACGCCACACTCCCGGTCCGCCCGAGGGAGGCCTCCAAGCTTGGAATTACAGTTCCCAAATCCGTACTTACTTGGGTTTGCCTTGGAAAAGGTTACCATTTAAGTACACCCGATAACACGCACACATGGCCAGCTACATCTGAAATTACAGAGCACTGTCCCCAGCCTGGCCAGTGTCCACTATTGGGCGAGGAAGTGCCCAGCGAGAAAGCCACTCAGCCCAGGAGAAGCTGGTGCATGGGAAGAGGCTCGTGTGTTCCCTGGAAATGACAGGTAAAGTTTGGGACCATCTTTTAACCTCTCTGTACCTTGTTTTATCATTTGTAAGATCAGGGTAGGGCTGCTGCAAGCAACAGCAAGACTGTGTGAAACACACAGCCGTCACTTGCACATGCTCACACAAGTGGGAACTGGGGAAGATGGAGAGCGGCCCTGGAGTGGAGGGAAGGGGAGCAAGCCAAGGCCCTGTGTTTCGTAGCCCAAGGTCAGGCTTGGTGATGGCACCCCAAATTGGTGTCAGTGACCATCAGCAATCCACTCTTGTGACTACAGTAAGAGCTGCCATGGTGCTTGGGGCCTCAGTCATGGTAAGTCACGAGTCTCAGGAAGGAACCCATTCACTAAGCACCTGGCTTGGCACACACAGAGAACTAGGTGTCTGAGTCAGGCTCGCAGGGGGCCACAGCTGTAGTGGGAGCCCAGAAGCAGCACCCAGAAACCACCCCCACCCCTACACCATGTGCCCAGCTCAGCCATCTTACCCCCTACCAGCTCCTCTCCCAGGCCCATCTCTCTCTCTGGTCTCTAGGCTGGTCTCAGCTGCCAGTTTCTGAATGGTACCAAGCACAGACAAATTGGGTGTTCACTGCTAATTCACCAGTTTTGAGGCCTCCTTTGCACCTTCACATCTACTGCCTCCCCCATCCCACAGCCACTGTGTAGGTGGCTCACCCGAAGGACAAGCCCACCAGAGAGCCCTGTGTCCATTCCACACATATCAATCCAAAGCTGGAAACTGGAGATGAGAAGAAGCCCCCACTTCCAGCAGCCCAGGACCAGTTTCATGCCTCCTGATGCTCTCCATAGGATGCTCCTCCCAGATGGCAAAAGGCTCCGCCCCCTCCTTCAAATCTGGACTCTGTAGTTAGCACTGGGCATGGTGGCACACGCCTTTAATCTCAGCACTCAGGAGACAGAGGCAGGCAGATCTGTGGCAGATCTGCCTCTGCAGGGAGAGGCAGCCTGTTCTAGATAGTGAGGTCTAGCCCAGCCAGGGCCACCAGTGTCAAATCCTGGTTGCTCTGGGCAGTAGCCAGGTCTCCAAGGAGGAGCAGACAGAATAGACATGGTAGAGGTGACCAAGACCATGGGAGAAGCAGGGTTCAGCAATGCCCACTAGCCCTGCCTATGCAGTATCAGGAGCCCGGGATTGGTCTCGCTTGCTGGCTGTCTAGCCTCTGAGGGAGAAGAGTCAGTGAGCAACGGAGTGAATTGTTTGCAGCCATGGGTCCTCTCTCATTCCTTTGTCCCTTGGGTGCACACTGTGTGATAAGGAGGAAAGAAGAGGAAAGTAAGGAAGGTAGAAAAGAAGGAAGGAAAGGGAGAAGAAAGGAGGGAGGGAAGGAGGGAGTGAGGACACCATGAGAGACCATCCATCCCACCTACTGCTTCTGGATGCAGAAAGATGTTGCTTTCTCGCAGAGGATTTTTTTTCCCGTGCACTGGTCTATTGGCCTTGGGTTTCTTCTTTTCTAATTGAATTCTATTTGTTCAGAAGAGAACAGAAAAAATACTGTTTGACTGGGCCAGCCCCTCCTCCTCGCACTCCAGAGGAGCAGGAGAGGCCAGGGGCAGCCTTCCCCAAGGGTCTCCTTTCAGGGCCTGTGTGAATAAGCTGTGGTAGCCATGACCCTGTATGCCTGCAGCCGGCCAGCACAGGACAGGTGTCCCCAGAACAATTCCCAAGGCCTCCGGGGCAGTGGCAGGCACTGGAGATAGAGGTCTGGGGACTACCCCAGGGGGAAGAATGCTCGAGGTGGTAGGGGTCCTGGGGGTGGCGCCCAAAAGAAGCTGGCTATGGAATCCTGATGAATGTGGACGGCTGGGCATGAATACCTATTCAGAGCCTGGCCCTTGTTCTCTCTGCCTCCTCAGCCTGGGAGACCACAGATGTCCCAGAGTGGGTCAGAAGATTCTACTGACAGAGGCCCTTGGTGGGAGGGGCTTATTTTAGGGCTTTTGTCCCTGAAGCCAGTGAAGCAAGAAGGGGGACTTTCGCTTAAACTTGACCGCTGGTGGCTCCAGCAGCCTGCCAGCAGGCAGGTTGAAGATGGCTTCCAGTAAGCCATGGCTAGTGCTCTGGTGGCTCCACCCCTTCCAGTGAGTAAAGTCGACAACGAGGACAGCCTCTGCTCCCAGCAGCTCCTGGGTGTCTTTCACTATCTGAGGCATGGATGAAGATACTGAGGTGAGGAGAAGCTGACGCACCAGCTTCCAAGCCTTCACAACCTTACAGGGCCTTTCTGGAGTCTTAGATGTGAGGGCATTGTTGGCTGAAGAGAGTGGAGGCTTCATTGCTGTGCTTCAAGCCCATTTGACTCTCCGGGGCCTGAGGCTGATGGGGAGCCCTTCCCTAGAGTCCCTAGTATCTGGCACCCCTTATTGAGGATATGCCCTTTGAAGATTACTTTGAAGATTACAAGACCACTCAAGACATGAACAGAGACCCATGTAGACAGTCTTTTGCTCACTAACCAACTACCCTATGATCTAGGGTGGCGACAGTAGGAAAGACATGGGCTGTACTGGCTTCTTCTAAACCTGTAGGCACCTCCAGGCCTCTCCTAGCCCTACTAGCTCAGGCTGTACCCTGAGGTTGAGGCAGTGTGAGAGACGCTCGTACATTCCCTCTAACCCTTGGGGCCTGTCCTTTGGGAGCCCAAGGAGAAAGGATGCTATGCTTGGGTGGCTTGCTGTCTGTTCACTTATAATCCTGAGTCTTTGTGAGAGGTACCATCCCTGGTGGTCCTGGGTTCTATAAGAAAGTAGGCTCTACAAGCCATGGGGAGCAAGCCAGTAAGCAGCACCTCTCCGTGGCCTCTGCATTGGTTCCCACCTCCAGGTTTCTGCCCTGCCTGAGTTCCTGTCCTGACCTCAGTTAGCAGTGATGTGAAAACATAAGCCAAATACACCCTGTCCTTCCCGTGTTTCTTTTTTATGACCACACCGTTTCATCACAGCAATAGTAACTAATTAAGACCAATCTCATTCTGCTGGGCTTCCTGCTATAGGGCAATGACAGATGATAGATGCCCAGGGACAGCAGGCAGGCCTGAGGGTCCAGAGAGAATGGGAGCCGGACAGGCTGGCACTCCTGTGGGTAGACCCTGAGTACATGAACTTGAGAGCCCAGTCTTTTAGCTCTGGATTCTTCCCCTTCCTTCTTCTCTTCTTCTTCCTCCTCCTCTTCCTCCTCTTCCTCCTCTTCCTCCTCCTCCTCCTCCTCATCATCATCCTCCTCCTCCTCCTCCTCCTCCTTCTCTTCTTAAGACTGGGAGTCACCATAGGTGGTTGAGTTCAAGTCAGGCAAGCCTTTTCAGTTGTTCCCAGAGCCCCAAGAGCTGAGCTGTCACTCCTAAACAGGTACCACCAGCTCAGGCTGCATCTGGTGGCTGATGCAGACTGCTGACCCGTCTTCCTTTTAAGGAAGCCCCTGTTGCAGTTCACAGCAGCAATTGTCACCCATGGAAGGTTGGAGAGCCCAAGGCCCTTCCTTCCAGCCTTCCCCCCTCCCCCTCTTTCTCCTCCTCTTCCTCCCAATCCTCCTCA
>NW_021620598.1:2608030-2615308 GCF_004785775.1 Grammomys surdaster | reverse complement strand
CCCTCTCTCTCTCTCTCTCTCTCTCTCTCTCTCTCTCTCTCTCTCTCTCTCTCTCTTAAGATTTATTTATTTTATGTATATGAGTACACTGTAGCTGTCTTCAGACACACAGTAGAAGAGTGCATCAGATCCCATTACAGATGGTTGTGAGCCACCATGTGGTTGCTGGGAATTGAACTCAGGACCTCTGCAAGAGCACTCTTAACCACTGAGCCATCTCTCCAGCCCTCCAGGGTCTCATTCTGCAACTGCCCTATCACATCTCTAAATGGCTCACTATATACAGAGCCAGTAGAGTTTTCTGGACCCAGAGTGTCAGCAGAAGCCAGAAGAGACCCAGAACTGCTCTCTTGTGAGCTTGATCCTAAACAGAGGCCACACGCCAGGATAACAGGCTAGGGACTTTGGCACCACTGGGTGACATTCACATAACTGTTTCCCATCTGGGAAATGGGCTGGTTGGACCTAAGATGCCCAGCATTGGAGATTCAAGCACCTTTATCTCTGAAGTGATTCCAGTTGTCACCCAGAAGATGGCATGAAGGAGGAGGGAGGGAGTCCGTTGTTGGGAGACAGCACCTCTCTCCCTGTAATTCTTTCTCTAGAAGTTCTGGGGTGGGGGTCCAGACTGCAAGGAGCCACAGTGCTTCTCTCACAGGGTTTGAGCCCCCAGAGGGTGGTTTTCCCTTTGCTGAGACCTCATCCATGTTCCTTGTTCATAACCAGCCAAGGCAAGTGCTTACCCGTCTTCCTTTCGGTGTCTTGTCTGATGGCAGGTATCCTCCAGCAGAGACTGAGCCCCTGCTTTCCTTTGCTCATAGCACTTGTGCTGGGGTTGCTTGTGTGTGGTAGTGATGGTGAGGCCGTGTGTCCTCAAGGCAGCCTCTGAGTAAGGCACCACTTTAACCTCTCCGCCTCTTGTTGTTCTAGGAACAGAACTTTCCAGAGCACAGGCAGGAAAGGTGGAGGATACACACAAAGGACACTGCCTGGATTGCTGTCTGCAGAGGCTCGGCTCATCTCCCTTTGATGTTTTGAACCCATGGGAATCACTGACAGGAATTATTTCAGCTCCCAAGAAGGGGACTTGGCGACAGGTGACTTGTCTCGCAGATTGCTGAGGTGCTAATGAGTGCTAATTATAATCCAATCGCCTTGCCAAGGCAATCTGTCCTGCCAGGGCAGGCGGGGACCAGTCACGAAGTGAGTGGGTAGCTTTGGGGGATGGGTGTCTCTGTGTCTTGATGCTGGCTTGGGGGATGTCCCTGTTCAGACGTGTTCTTGTATTCTAAGGGGAGAATAGACATTCACACCTTAGAAAGCCAGGTGAGGTGAGGAGGCACGGTGGCAAGGCCGGCAATGGCTTTTTCAATTTTTTTGCAGACACCAAAGGAACTGTGCAGGCAGAGAGACCCAGCAGGGTTGCCATGGGAACGCCTCCTGATTGGAAAGGGATTCTATTGGGGTGTGAAGGACAGAAGGAGGCTCCCTGAATCCTTTCTACCTCACCCATTCCCTCCCTCAGCCTGGGACCCACTCCAAAGCAGGCAGCCACAGGCTTGCCCAGGCTTCTGGAGGGCTGGAGAAGGAACTGGAATTGACTTCAATTCCACGTACTCTGGAGCCTGGTCTCTGACCCATGACAGACAGTAGGTGAAGGTTTAACTCAAATATGACTTCCCTAAAGGTCTGGTCCAAGTTTCTCAGCTCAGAGCCTAAGCCACCAAGGTGGAAAATGGACCTACACAGGGTGGTTGATCCACCCATACAGTCTGTTCTAACATACAAGTGAGCTCTAGGAATCAGTGACAGCGTCTTTGCCAGATGGGGACATTGATGCTTAGAAAGCTTTAGACAAGTGTTTGAGGCTACAAGGGGACCAAGAAGAGGCAGAGCTGGTGAAAAAGGTGACAAAGGGCTTGTAGCCATGGCTGAAGTCTACGAGTGGCCTCCTATGACCATAAGTGAGCAAAGACAGGGAGCAGAATCACATCACACAAAGGCAGACGCTGGCTGCAAGCCTGCCAACTTCTTTGGTGGTGTGGAGGCCAACTCTACTCCACTTTGGTGAAGAGAACCAGGGCCAGCAATGGAAAAGAACTCACTTTGGTCAAAAGCCAGAAGAAATGACCTATTTCCAATAGGCAAGCTGTGGAATGAGGTTCCCACCAACAGATATGCAGAAAGCCAGGCATGGTGGCACAAGACTTCATTCCTAGCACTGGGGAGGCAGAAGTCAGAGAATCAAGGAGCTCAAAACCATCCTTAGCTATAGAGTGAGTTTTAGTCTCGCTTGGACTACAAGAGACCCTTGTATCCAAACATCAACCAACCAACCAACCAAGCTGTTGGAGGAAGAACATATGGTGCCTATACACAATGAAGTTTTACTGAGCGTCGAAGAGGAACAAAATGATGTCATTTATAGGTAACTAGGTAGAGATCATATCAGTGAAGTAAGGCAGACTTGGAGAGACAGATACCACACTTTCCTACCTGGTTTGCTGTGTGCTGGTTAGTTTTTGTCACCTTTATACAAACTACAGGCACCTGGGGAGAAGGACCCTCAACTGAGGAGGTGTCTACATCAGATGTGCCCTTCCTTCCTTCCTTCCTTCCTTCCTTCCTTCCTTCCTTCCTTCCTTCCTTCCTCTCTTCTCCTTCTCTCCCTCTCTCCCTCTCTCCCTTCCTCCCTCCCCCTCTCCCTCCCCCCTCTCTCTTTCTCTCTTCTTTTCTATTGTTGTTTTGGTTTTTAAGAGAAAGAAAGAGCATGAAGTTGGTAGTGCATTGAGTGGTGAGAAAGGCGCTAGCCCACTATAGGTGGTACCGCTCCCTGGACAGGTGGTCTTGGTGCTGTGTAAAAAAGGTAGTTGAGGCTCCCGCTTTAATTCCTGTGTTCAGGTGGTCCTGCCTTGATCTCCTGCGTTGGCTTCTCTTAGTGATGAGCTATCAAAATAAATCCTTTACTCCCCTAAGTTGGTTTTGGTCAGTATTTTATAACAGAATAAAAAAGCAAAATAGGAGACACAGGATTGTGTGTGTGTGTGTGTGTGTGTGTGTGTGTGTGTGTGTATACACATGTGTAACACAAAAACAGAAGGGGGACTCTTTGGGGGTAGAAATGGGACCAGATGGGGCAGGAGAAGGCTGTAGGATATATGAATATCGGCAAAGTATAATGATATTTCTTGATTTTGAACATGAAATTATATATGAAAATCTCATAGTGAAACATAAAATTAGTAAAAATAATTAATTTAGACAAAATGGGGAACTATTTATTCCCTCTGCTCTCCGCCAACTCTGGTCCTTCACAACCAACATTATGGCAGGGTCATCAGAGAGAAAGTTGCCCATAGCTCTGAAGGCCCGAGACCCAGAGTTACTTCATAGAGCCCCCACTAAGCATGGCCATCCACTACGTCTTGCCAGCCCCAAACCCCAGGGCCAGCAGGGACAGGGACAGGTCAGCACGGCTGGTCAGGCTTACACTGGCTGACCAATCAGACCAGCCCATCTTTTGTCCACTTTCCTTTAAAACATAGAAGATATAGGAACTCATGGGTCCCACTCTGTGGGACCAGTTGAGTCCCTCAGTGAACAGGAGCATGTGGAGACGGGGACAGAAGCCATCAGGCATCTTCCTGATCAGAACAGGCTCTGTGTCTATGATAGAGCAGCAAAGGTTTGAAGGTCCCAGTGAGACGGTCACTTTAAGTGCCTCTGTTCTGGGTGGTCAGGACCAGGTCAGGCTTTGCACGGAGCCAAGCATCTTTCACGTGTCGCTGGAGCTTTGTCCTGCAGCTGCAGTGACCCCAACTCCAGCTCTGTTGCCAAAGGACACAGTCTGCCACCCACGCTCTGTTCCTTCCCTTCAAATGCTTCTCCCTGGTTCAGGGGGTGGGGGAACAGGGCAGCTATCGGGCAGAACCTCTTCCTAGCCTCAGCTCCCACCCTGTGTAGACCAAGCAGGTGTGAGAAGAGAGGGGTAATTCCTCTTGCATCATCTGTCTTGTGACACCTCTTCGAGGAGGCCCCAGCCAGCAGCCCTGGTCCATCCCCTCTAACTTCTAGGTGTTTTTATTTTCTTTCCCTAAGGAGGAACCAGAGAGCTGAGTATTATCAGAATTGGGGAGCCTTGCAAGGGAGCTGGTTTCCTGAGGGCTTGGCAAGCTGGGGACAGAGCCTCCTACTTCAGGAATGTTCACAGAAAGGCCTGTCTCCCGCACTCTACAGATGGACCTTTTAAGGATTAAAAACATACCGCAGGACCAAGTGGCCACAAAAGTCGCCTCTGCTGCCCAGCCTGCTGTTTGGAACTCTGGTGTCCTTTCCTCCCTGGAAGGTGTATGCCTGCTCTCCCCACACAGCCATCCCTTTCAGGGAATCAGTGACAATCCAGGGACAGATCTATATCAGCGCATCCTGACTCCTCTGATTTGATCTCTGGTGGGCTCGAAGGATTTTTTTTCTTTAAAACTGCACTGTGAAGTATCTACTGGCAAAATGGCAAAGCCATCAAAAGGTCTGCTGGTGAAAGGGTTGGTTATCAACACGCTGGCTGAAGTGGACTGTCCACTGGAGCCACAGCCTCTGCTAAAGAAACCATGACGACAACTTCCTCCCCCATCAGAGGGGTGTGTGTGTGTGTGTGTGTGTGATCATGTGGCTAATTACCAACAGAAAACACACATAGTATGCCCACACTGCAAGGGAGTGGCCTGGCTACCTTGGGGCTCCTAGTCACTGTCACACAGCTTGTCACCATGCCCTCAGTCCTTGGGATCTGTCGCTCTCTGAAGTCATGCCACTTCTGGACTTCTAAAGCACTTGCTTTGTGTGTTTTCCCCAGTGACATCAGTGTCTCCCCTTCTCTCTCTGTCTCTTTGTCTCTCTCTGTTTCTCTGTCTCTCTCTGTCTCTCTGTCTCTATCTCTTCCCAGAGACTCAACCCATAGTATGTAGTGTGCACAATGTGTGTAACTAGGGATCTCGATGCCCCTGATAGTAGGTGAAAGGCAGCCATCACCCACTCAGGGAAGACAGGGAGCTTGAGGGCAGATATTCTAGTCCAGGCCACCTCATCTGAGAGGCCTTCAATGTTGGGCCTCAACACCATGTGCCCTAGGTGCCTGGGCCTGAATCACGGAGCTGCCCAGGACAGTGCCTGTTTATCTAGACACAGTAGAGGATTGTGCTCTTCAGGGATCTGCCAGGCACCATTTCAGGGTCCCTTTCCCATGCAGTAGCCAGGCATCTGCAGCACAGCTCCTGAGCACACCCCCAAGGCTGTAAGAAGCTTCTCCCCAAGTCCCAGATGTTCTCATGGAGGCAGGGTACTACTGTGTCACCAGGTTTAGGAAGACTCCCTTAGCCAGGGTTCAGTCAGGGGTTCCTGGATCTCAGTCACTGTGTAGACAGGGAAAACAGACCTGGAACAGCAGTCATTTCTTAAGGACCATCCCCACCCCAGTCCTTTGTCCAGGCTGTGCAAAGCCTGTGCAAGAAGTGTGTGTGTGTGGGTCCTTGCTTCTGGATCATTCCTCTTGCTTGTCTTTAAAAGCAGCTTAATTTAAGTACAATCGCCAAGCAATTAGCCGTGCATATTTAAGGGGTACCGTTTGATAAGTTTTGACACGTATGCATCTGTGAAGGCACCACCACTAACTCAGGATAATGAGCAGCTCATCTTCCCACAGGGGCCCTTTGTGACAACCCCCACTCCTATGTTCCTGTCCCTCGCTGTCTCTGAGCAACCATCTCTACCAGCTTTCTGCCACACAAGAGTTTGTACTTCCTAGATTTTAGGTAAATCTCAGTTTCTCCACCTAGTATAATTATTTCTAGATCATGTCCTAGAGAGTATCTGGAATCTTTTCACCCCCTCCTCCCCTTCTCCTAAGCCCCCACCCTCTTAGTGTGATGTATGTGCTCAGCTGTGTGAAGGCGTGCATGCTGACAGAGGTCACGCTAACAGGTCAGAGGAGGATGCTGGGTATCCTTTATCTCTCCCCACTTTATTCCCTTGAGACAGGGTATGTCACTGAATCCTGAACCAGGCTGGTGTCCATCAATCCCTTAGGATCCTCCTGTCTCTGTTCCTCACACCACTGGGGTTACAGGTCCATGTGAAGCCAGGTCCAGGTTTTTATGTGACTTTTGGGATCTGAACTCAGGTCCTCATGTGTGTCCAGCAAACACTCTTACCTGTTGAGCCATCTCTTCAGCCTCCGGTGTAGCCTTACTGTCCAGTGGACCTCATGGTATGCCTACTCCATGACAACACCACAGTGTGTGTCTTGTGTTTACATCACGGCGTCAGGTGTGTGCCACGCTGGGTCTTTTGTGTAGCTTTCGGGCCATGTCCAATCCTAAAGCTATGCCATGGTGTGTGTACCGGGTGACCACAATGCCGTTTACTTTCCCCCTTACATGGAAGATAGACGTTCAGGCTCTTAGTCATTAAGGCTATTTCGGTATTTAGTTACCCATAAAGCTGGTATGAATATTCATGTCCCAGTCTCTGTAGGGACAGCTGGTGCTGTTTCTCTTGGGTAAATACAAGGCTAAAATGCCTGCATCATATGGCCAGTATATGTTTAACTTTTAAAACACCTCCCAAGCTGATTTCCACATGTCCTTAGTACCTGACATTTGTTCTCACCGGCGGTGGTGTGTTCCTGTCCCCCCACACCCCAATACCCTTGGCATTTGTCAGCTTTTCTAAGTGGAGTTGTCATAAGCAGGCAGGTACCACCGTGAGTTTCTTACCGTCATGACCTAATGCTGTTGAGTGTCTTTCTATGTGCTCATTGGCTTTTTGTGTATTTTCTTTGTGAAATGTTACTCAAATGATTCATTTTAAAAGCTGGATCCTGAGGATTCTTTGTCTGTTCCGTACACAGTTTATTTATCCGACATCACCAGGTGTGTGCTTCAAAATTAGGTTCTGCCGCGGTGGTCTGTCTTCTCCAGCTCTTAATAATGTCTTTCAGGCAGTGGGAATGTTTCATTTTTGGTGGAGTCAAGTATGTTAGTTTACTCCTTCCTAAATCTTGCTCGTGGTGTCAAAACTAAGCGATTGGAGGCTGGAGAGATGGTTCAGTGGTTAAATGGGCTTGCTGTTCTTGCAAAGGACCAGGGTTCAGTTTCTGGCATCTAGCAACTCCGGTTCCAGGGGGGATTCAATACCCTCTTCTGGCCTTTTTGAGCATATACTTAAACACACATACACACACACACACACACACACACACGGGGGGGGGGGGGGGGGGGGGGG
>NW_021620598.1:2556971-2607630 GCF_004785775.1 Grammomys surdaster | reverse complement strand
GAGAGGGAGAGGGAGAGGGAGAGGGAGAGGGAGGAGACCTTAAAACAAAACAAAACAAGGTATAAACATTTAAGAAACAATTTAAACCGAAATCACAAACCTCACCAGTTTTAGGTTCTGAGTCCACTGTGAGTTAATTTTTGGCCGTGGGGTCAGGTATAAATTGAAGTTTGCTCTTTAGTATTTTGCACACAAATATTTGAATACCCTACTAGCATTTGTTAGAGAGGTTGCCACACTGTAGTTTAAACTGTCTTTGTGAAAATCAAGCTGACCACATGTGTGCAGTCCTGTTTTGGGCCTGTCTTTCTCAGCAATCTATTCATCTATCCTCAAACCAATACCACGGTCTCTCAAACCTGTTCAAACTCGTTCAATCCTGTGGTTAGTTCTAGTGGGTCTCTTGTAGCTTTATTGGACTTTCTGCAGAGCGATTATGTCATCTGTAAGTAATGAACATTTCCCTTCTTCTCGGTCTGGCTTACTTTCTCTTTTCATTCTTGCCTGGCTAGAAGCTCCAATATGACAGTGGACGGCAGTGGTGAGTGTGGGTGTCCTTGTCTAGTTCCTAATCCTTGGGGAAAATATATTCAGTCTTTTCTATTAACTCTGATGTTAGCCATAGGGTACAGGCTCCTTCTCGGGCTGAGGAAGTCCCCCTTATAGCTCTACTCTCATGACTATTTATAAGGAGTGGATGTGGGATTTTGTCAAATGACTTTTTGTGACTCTTGACATGATCGTACATTTTAGGTTCATAAATATGGAAAATTACATGATTAATTGTCTAGTGGAAAACCAACCTTGCATTCTAGGGATAAATCCCATGTGATCATGATAGAGTATCCTTTTTTACACAGTGTTTAGTTCAAGTTAAGTTCCTTTAGAACTTTTTCATTTATGTTCTTGAGAAAAATTGTTCTTTACTTTCTTGCCATGGTTTTGTGTCATAGAATAAGCTAAGAAATATGGTTTTTTTCCTTCATGTTTTAAGGGTTTATGTAGAATTCTTTTAAGTGTGCCATAGAAATCACTAATGAAAGGCCTGACATTTTATGTAATTTTTGTTTTTTCAAATTATAGATAAAGAGATAGTTGGTTTATTTTATTTCTTCTCCAGTGAGTTTAGAGGTTTATTTCATTAAAGTTGTCAGCCTTATAGGTGTATGATTCCCTTGTCTTTTTGGTTCTGTATGACCTGTACTGGTGTCTCCTTTCTCATCTCTGGTGTTAGAATTAGCCTGTTCTCTTTCTTTCCTGATAGATTAGTCCAGCCAGAGTTCTGTCTTACTGATCTTCCCCAAGAGCCTCCATGGCTTTCATTCTCTTCCTCTGTCATTTTTCTTTTATATTTCACTAGTTTCCACTTTCATCTTTATTAGGTAATCTGTCTCCGATTACTTTGTATTACTGAGATTTCAGTTCTCAGATCTGTGAGCTCTCAGCTTTCACTGTTTTCAAGGTTTTAGTTTCAAAAGCTAAAACTGAGGTCAATGATTTGCTATATTTTTCTCTTCCTTTCTCTTGATTCCTTGAGACAGGGTCTGTCTCATTGTAACCCAGACTGGCCTAGAATTCACTATTTAACCCAGGCTGGTCCCTTTAACCATGAACAGTTCCTACTGTCCAGGTCTCTGGAATACAGCTATAAACCCCTACACCAGCTTCTTCTCCAAGGTTAGCACTGCTTGAATCTGAAGTTGGGTCAAGCCCTGCCTCACACTACCTCACAAATTCTGGCATATTGTATTTTCTTTCAACAAGTTTAAAAATTATGGCTTTCTTTTTGGTTTCTTATTTGACTCATAGAAACTATGTATAATTTTCAAACATTTGAGGGCTATTCTGAGATTTGGGTTTCCCTATGGCTAAAAACACTTTTTAAACAACTCTGTTTATCTTGGTAAATATTCAGCGTTCACACAAAAATGCTTGTTCTACTGTTTTTGAGCAGGGGATTAAGTAAGTTACGACTAAGTCAAATTGGCTGTTAATGTCTTTCAAATCTTCCATATCCTCACTGATTCTCTGTTTGTTCTGTCAGCTGTTGAGAAAGGACATTGAGCTGGGCGGTGGTGGCTCACACCTTTAATCCCAGCACTTGGGAGGCAGAGGCAGGCGGATTTCTGAGTTCAAGGCCAGCCTGGTCTACAGAGTGAGTTCCAGGACAGCCAGGGCTACACAGAGAAACTCTGTCTCAAAAAACCAAACCAAAAAAAAAAAGAAAAGAAAAGAAAAGAAAGGACATTGATGTTTCTGTCGTGGGTGTGACACATTTCTTCTTTCAGTTCTGAGTTTTTACATTGTGAAATTTGAAGATATTTAAGATTGTATGGCTTCCTGACTGACAACTCTTCCTGTTTCTCTAACTCCTCCTCTTCCTTCTCTTCCAGACAGGGTCTCTGTGTAGCCCTGGCTGGTCTGGAACTTGATATGTAGATCAGTCTGGCCTTGAACTCACAGAAATCTGCCTGCCTCTGACTCCAGGGGCTGGGATTAGATTATTAGATTATATCTTATTATTTCCAATAAGAAATCTACTAGCATGGTTTCTTCTGCTGTATGTGACATGTATTCCATAGTTTATAAACTGTTTACATGGAAGGTTTTCTCTTTATCACTACAGAAATGTGATTATGGTGTTTGTCTGAGTTTCCTTCATGCCTGTTCTGTTTGGAGTTTCCACAGTTCTTGGATCTGTGGGCTTTGCTTTAAAAAAAAACTTTTCGTCATTATTTTTTTTTTCAAACTTTTTTTTGGTACCTGTGTATTTTTTTATATGTGGAGGCCAGAAGTGTTTCTTCTCAGACACTGTCTACTTTGTCTTATTTGTGAGGCAGGGTCTCATTATTTAGCCCTGGCTGGCTTGGAACTCATTATGTAGACCAGGCTGGCCTTGAACCCACAGAGATCCTACTACCTCTGAATGCTGGGATTAAAGGTGTGGGTACCATGCCTAGCAATGTTTTCTTTTCTTTCTTCAGTTTTCTTTCTCTTCTCCTTCCTTCCTTCTTTTCTTCCTTCCTTCTTTCCTTCCTTCCTTCCGTCTTTTTTCTTTTTCTTTCTTTCTTTTTTTTTTTTTAAGATAGGGTCTCTCATTGGTTTAAGACCCATCAAAAGTAATCTAGATTACTGGTCACGGAGCCTCAGGCATGCTCCTGTCTCTGTTTCCCCAAAACTTGGGTTACAAGTGTACAGGCCAAGTCCAGCTTTTTTATGTGTATTCTGGGGTTCCAGGTTGGATCCTTACACTTGTACAGCAAACAGTTTGTAGCCAAGCTGCCTTCCCAGTCCCTTGCAGGCTGCTGACTCTCTACCATTGTGTCTACCGTTGTGTCTTCAGTTTCCTTTCTCCCGTAAGTCTAGTTTTCTGTTGACCTCACGTAGTGTACATAACGGGTCACACGTCACAGTCTCCTCTGGAGTTTGATAACCTTTAGTCCTCTACATCTCTGTCATCAGAACTAGTAGAACACAGTTATGACAAACACTTTCAACGTAACTATTGGCTAATTCAGACATCTGTGCTCATTCAGTTTTGAAGATCACTTTCTCATGGTGGGGGGAGGCTTTTTCTCTGCATGTTTCCACCATCTTATGATTGGATAGTTGACCTTCGTGAGCCTTTCCCCTCACTGCACACCGGGCATCTGTGTATTCCAGTGGATCCTGAGCTCTGCTCCGTGATACTGTTAAGTTACTTGGAAGTGACTTAATCCTTGTGAATCTTGTGCTGTCATGATCTATTAGGCAGGTCTGCATAAGGGTCCAATCTAGGGCTAAGTATTTGCACGACTGAGGCAATATTTTTCTGACTCAGCCCCCACCTCTCAAGGCCATCAAACATCCCACCAGGATTATGAAGCTTTCTCAGTCTGCCTACTGGAGGCACCAATGAGTCACTCCATACATCTCCAGGTTCCCTCCCTCTGTGACTGTCTTCTTTTCCTGGGTTTGTAGCTCCAGGTGCCCACTCAGGACAGCCCTCTGAGACTGATAAAGTCTCTATTTTCATCCCCTATGATGGCCCAGAATCTCCTAAGGCAGAAAAAAGACTCTTTTCTTTATTAGTTCTCAGATCAGTGTGCCTGTCTGATGTTCAATGCCTTGAAAACTACCAACCTACATCCATTGTCTGGTTCTTGGGCTTGTGTCTGGCAGAGAAAGCAACAGCCTGATTCCATCTTGTCCAGAAGTAGAAGCTCCCCCTTTTCTTAAGTCAAGGGTTGTCTACCTTCTGCTTTTGGGATACGGCCCCATGCAGGGCCCTCTCCTGACTGCACTTCTCCAACCAAGCTGATGAGGGCCAAGAAAACTGTTTGCGTGTGTGTGTGTGTGTGTGTGTGTGTGTGTGTTTGTGTGTGTGTGTGTGTGACAACTAGTCAGCAGTTTCCACAGAGAGATGTGATGTGACACATATTACTGAGTGCCTGAGTTGGATGGGGCCATTCTCTGGACAGAGCCAAGCTGGCCAGCTCTACATAGTCTCCAGTATGGAGGCTGTGAAAGACACCTGGTGCTCAGACCTTAGTGGTGGCAAGAACAAGAGCCTAGGATCCCTGGCTATTGCTGATGTCTCTACACAGACAAGTGTTCCTACACTGGAGGAAAAGTCAGAGGAACTACAAACACAATGGCACGGCAGGTCAGGGGGAAAGCTGAAGATGGGCACCCAGGTGAGGGAGCTGCAGCAGTGAGTAGATGGAGGGCCTGACTGTCATGTGAGCTTTGTTAAGTGGGACCTGGGATTACTGCCACAACAGTCATACTACACACCCATCCCGGTCTCAGAGCCACCTTTGCATTGGCATTTCCTGGCTGTTTCCTTGCTTTGGCTACATAGTCATCAGCCGGGGCACATTTGCCCTTCCTGCCTAGGTGATGCAGTTTGTTGAGGCTGGGAAATAGCCAGCTGTGCGGACACCTCCCTCATCATGATCACACATTCTATATTGAAACCATGTCACCCATGAAATTAGATGCCACAAACTCAGCTGCCTCTCTGGGTAGAGTCCACCTGTAGATGAACAGACTCAAGACAGTGATGTCATCAGGAAGGCCTTGCAGGGGTTCAGACTGGTGTTGGTTGTGGTCAGTTTTTGGAAATGTGGAGTGAACCTTGCTCCCCAACTGGCACAGCATCAGTGTGTGTGGGAGCGTGGGAGCATGAGGCGTGCAACGTGTGAGAAGCAGCCACAAGTGTATCTGAGGCCAAGGCTGGGACTGCCGATCTTTCCAGTTTTACAACTGTCACAAGAATGTGGCAGCTGGGGTTAAGCAGGAGTACTAATCCAGCTTTGATGCTGACCCTCTGACAGGCCAGGGCATGGGGTCAGGACCACCCGCTCTGGCCCTGAATTAAACAGTGAGTTAAAACTCTTCTATGGCTATAGATGCTCAGGGACTGGGAGAATCTGCCTTTGGACCTCCCTGGAAAGGTTTCTGGAAGGGCTAAAGGGCCAGTGGTATGCCATCCCCACAGTAGAGGTCTAATGCAGCAATACTTGTCCTCGAGAGCCAGCTGGTACATGACCTAGATGTTGGAAGGCTAGACAGATCACGACAGGGACAGGAAGGGGACACTACAGGGAGGGAGTTGCAGATATAATTTCCCTGAGGTGACACTTGGGTGATATCAGGAAGCTGTCAAGGGAATGAGCCAGGGTGTACAAGAGGCGAGTATTCAGGCAAGGGGGACATACAGAGGTCCTGAGGCCCAGGAGAACCTGGACTCGTGGGGAATATCTGCGTGGCTGTGACTGGATTGCTACCTTGAGGAAGCCAGAGTGGCCCAGGACCATCAGGAACCCTGCCTGTTCTAAGATGAGAATATGAGGTATTTGGCAGGTGACTTGGGCTTTAAAAGGTAGAGACGTAGTGACCACACTAGAGGCAGCGAGCCAGGAGAGGTCCAAATCTGGCACAGTCTCTGAGAGCAAAGGCAGTCAGGTAACCTAGCCAGTCAGGGAGGTAAGGAGAAGCAGCAACAGATCTAGAATGTGGAGTCCCAAGACTTGCAGACAGATTCAATATGGGGAAGGTGAGAGGGAAAGGAGGAAGGAGGAAAAGGAGTGGAGGAGAGGTAGGGATAACTGTGGAGATTCTGGGCCAACATCTGGCAGAATGTAACATCAGTTACTCTCTGAATTGGGAAGGTTGGGCAGGGATGAGTCTGGGCCAGGAACAGTGTGTCACCTTTATGTGAGAAACACACCAGGAGGGAGCTAGGTGTAGGAATTTGAGTCCAGGGCAGTACTCAGCCAGCAACATTAGTGCTTAGGGCTAAACTGCCCACGGAGACAAGGAAAATCCAAGCCAGCTAGCCCTGGAGAACACTAGATCTATTAAAGAGTGGGGAAGGCCAGTGGTAGAGGAACCCTGCCGGAGCAGCCAATGGGGCCTGCAGCAGTTGAGGTGGGAGCGGTCTAAAGGACTCCAGAGCTGGAACAACCAGGCAGACCTTTGGAGTAGTCAAAGGCTTAGGGTGAGGGAAGGGATGGAGATGCAAAGAGATACTATTTGAGGGGCCAGCTTTCCAGGGAGCCAGGGACCAAGACATGGTAGCTTCAGGAGAGGTGTGCTCTACAAAGAAGCTTTTACGAAGGAAGGAATCACAGGGACCGCATGGCAGGTAAGGGTCAGGGGTCTCCATTGCATCATAAATTGAGATGAACCTGAGAGGGATCCTGGGGACTGGGGGAGGGGAAGTAGCTTCTGGGAGTTGGTGATTGTAGAAGCAGGAAGGCCCTGAGCTGGCAGATAACTGTCAATGGGAATAGGTTAAATGGCTACCCGTGGAGAAGGGGCTCTGTGGCGTGTGAGGCCACAGTCCCACCTGCATCACCACACTGTACCATGGAATGGATGGGGGTTTGCATTAAACTAGGGTTGGGGCTGTGCCAGATGAGAACTCCACACGGAGATGGGGTGTGGGTGCTAAGAGTGGGTGCAGGGGTGATGAAAAGTTAAGTGAGATGGAAATGACACCTGGCCTGAGGGAAAGGTGCAGAAGGCAGGGGGTTACCTGTAATGGCACGTTTCCATGGCATCTCTGCCAGGGGTCTCTGCTTTGGCTGTCTCCGTTGTTATGACAATAGCAGCCCCGCCTCTTAGCCCTAGGTTGCTGAGGTTAAAAGTGCAAGCAGGCAAAGGCCCAGAACAAGCTGGGAAGTTTTGTCTCTCTGCCCTCAGCTGGGGTGGCGGTTGAGCCAGGAGCTGAGGTGGCTCTGAGCACACCTCCTCTAGGGTGAGAAAGCCTCCAAGGTGGCAGGCTGAGTGGGAAGCAGGTGGCTGCTGCCTCCCATCCCCCAGAGGGCAGTGCAGGATCACCTCTGCCCATACTGCTCCCCTAGCTGGGAGCCCAGAGGCTGCCAACCTGCCTGATCTGGGGCTTCCTCCTAAGGCCTCTGGTTTCTGTCTTTTTAGTTCAGAGTAGGTGCAGGCCAGATAGCTCTGTGCTTGCCACCAGGGACCCTTCACAGCACTGCAGTGCTGCAACTGGAGAGAAAGAACTTGCCCAGGCCACACAGCTAGGAGTGGGTCCACTCCTTCCTCCACTCCAGGGCATAGCACAGAGCCTGTCTCCTCCAGTGCGCTAGAACCTCCTCCTTTATATCCCACCACAGCCAGTGTTCTTATATTTGTCCCTCTTGGAAAGCTGGGACCTTGCTTGTCAAGTCAGGCCAGGCTCACACGGGACCAGCAGTGACCACCAGTGACCACTTCTGGCCAGGCTGGGATTCAGGCTCAGGACCACCTTGCACATGAAAAGGAGGCAGAGACCTGGTGGAATGGGCCACCCAGTGGGCAAGCTATTCCCATTCTGTACCTGCCTTCTGTCTTGCCCTAGTGATACTGTACGCCTGTCTACCTCGGTCAGAGGAAAGTGTAGTTTCTGACCCAGGCAACTACAAGCTCCCCAACGTTCAGACCTTGAAAGACAAATGGAAGATTTGTAACTGCTCAGTGCACCCTGTCTTAGGCAGTGCATTGGGATGGGCTCCTCTAGACCCACCCATGTCCCTACCTCATTCCAATGCCGAGCTGCTCTGTGGAGAGAGGAGATGGGTGTGCCCGGAGCACAAGCCAGGGAGAAAGAGGACAGGAAGGTAGAGGCCTCAGGGGAGAGGGATGCAGAGGGACGGGGAGGTGACAGGGGTGGGACCAGGTGGGGTGGGAGATGGCAAGGGGAGGGGAAGAGTTCTGAACAGGAAATTCAGAAACCCAGAGAAGGAGAAGCAATCGGAAGGACTGAGAGGGGAAGCCAAGAGAGGTGAGGAGCTGGAGGGCCAACCTGGCCTTCGAATAGGTTTATCATTTGCAGGTTATTAACGGCTGGGAAGAGACTGTAGCTGGAAACCCTCCCAGTGCCGGCTAAATGCCTCACAGAAAACCCCATCTGTGTGGGACTCTGGGAACAAAAGCTCCACGTAAACAACTGAGGTGTGGAGTCTCTGGGTAACTCAAGGACCTCACATTCAGACACCGGAGTTGTGAAACCTGAATACCTGACTAGGTTATTTAACCGTCCTCTGCGCTTGATGGCAGCGGAATGTGGACTTACCAAGCATGAGTCATCAGCAGGAAAATACCCAAGTCACCCCAATTACACCATTATCAATGGCTACATCGCCCTGCAACCCAACGCAATGAAACTGGAGAGAATGCCAGCTGGGCCGGGCCTGGAGGAATCCGGCTCTTGGCGAAGATTGCCTGCCTGGCAGCGGCCTCTGCAGTCATGCCAAGCCACAAGCCTTGTGTGGTCGCTGTGCCGTGGTGTCAGACCCATTTCACAGTCATGGAAACTAAGGCTCACCAGAGCTCAGTCCACTCCTGTGGCTCTAACCATAGAGGAGGGCCCAAAGGGAGAAAGGCTGTTTGAAGCAATGGCCGTGGGCACTGGGATTGGAAAGGGGACAGAATCACTGGGGGCTGCCATCTTGGAATGACCATCCAGGGAACATCTAGTTTGTGTTAGCACATGCCGTGAGCTGTGCAGGCAATACTTCATTAATAGGTGCAATTGCCTCTGCTTCAGAGATGACAAGATGAAAAGAATCCATTATTGGCCATGGTCATAGAGTTGGTAGGTGCATAAGCCCAGCCCTATGGGACCAGGGTCTGTTGTTTCCCTCAAAGATGACTGACTCTGTGTCCATGACTAAAGATGACCACGTGGACTTTGGGAACTTGTCTGCCATCATGCTCCTTGTGTGCACACAACCATGCCCACCTGCACAGACCACATGGGCCTCCTGCCTCTGACATTCTGTGGCAGTGAGCCTGGCCTGGTAGAGCAGGGAGCCAACTACAGCTGGCCCACCCACGAGCCAGTAGCACTCCTTGCTCTTAATCAGTAAGATATGTTTCTGGAATAAAAACCACATCAGCATTTTCATTTTCAAGTCCAGACAAGGATTTTTTTTTTTCCCTTCCTACTTTTTCCTTCAGATGGGCGAGGCTAATCCTCCCTCTTGACTGACAAGTCTGTAGACTCAGCCATACACTTAAGGCAGTACAGAATCAAGGACGACAGCCCAGGGAGACTTCTTCCTTGAGTATTTCAGATTGCAATAACACCACAACCCATAATTACCAATATGAAACATTTAAAGTGATCCCAAAACTGGAGTGAAGCTCACCATTGTCTGACTCCTGGCAAAGCCAGATGGAAGGTCCTTTCCCTAGCGAGGGTCTGCACTGGGAGGGGGCAGGGATGACAGGGACAAGAGCCCTATAGACATGGAAACTCAGGGCAGAGGTCAGTGAGGAAGAGAGACGGGCTCTTAGAAACTGTAGCATCCATGGGTCCAGGCGTGCACTGCACCTCAGGAAACACCAGTTCCAACACCCAGGAAGACAAGATGCAGGTGGGGGGTGGCTAGGAGGGGTTCACCATGGTGACTGAGTAAATATTAGTGTTCCTCACCCTCTGCTGTCTAACACATTCAAATTGAAAGGCTCTATTCTATAACTGAACTTGATCTTTCTTCCTTCCTTCTTTCTTTCCTTCTTCTTAAGAAATGGGGAAGAGGAGACAAAAATTCAGTAATAAATTCACTGGACACTTGTTCTGGAAGGTTCCCAAGTGAAGCCTCAAAGTGGAGTCAGAATCAGCCAAGTGAAAGATGGCTCCACACAAAGCTAATGGCATGTCTAATTTCTAGAGTTGAACTTGCAAGAAGAGTTCAGTTCGACAAAGCCTCCATGGCTCCACTGATATTCTCAACAGGGCGATTCCTCACCCCTTTCCCAGGCATTGTTGGATGCTTGACACCTGGGCACTGACTACTAAATGACAGTGACTTTCCTTGAGTTCAAGTGACAACTCATACTCCCACACATCCCCATGTGCCCCCTGGTGGGGGTGCTGAGTACTGCCACCTGGAAACTAGATAATTAGTGTGGCACAGGGTGGGGGAAGGCGTTGGTGAGTGGTGACAGTACCAAGTTGTACCACCAGCTGGATCATAAATGGCCTTAATCTCTACTGTAGGGTAAGCCATCAGATTAAGTAAGGGGATGACCATGTCAGATCTGTGCTCGAGGGAGGGAGGATGGAAGGTAGAGGACTGGAGTTTTCTTTGTAGCAAGATTAATCTCAAATTCAGGTTCTTTAATACGTAGAGTACTTTGGGCCTTATGTTCACTTGTCTATTTTAATAATTAGGTATTTCACAGAAATAATTCATTCTATCAACACTGTCATTTCTGGAGGGACGTAAAGGGACTGTTGCCTCGTTTTAGTTTTTTGTGACTGTAGGATGCGTAGTGATGCCCCATGTTCCCCTACTATGGCTCCAGCTAGAGATTTATCAACCACAGTCTTTTCAAAGTCTCAGCTTTTGATGTAATTTTCTCGACTGTTTGCACTTTCTTTCATGGGTTTCAGCTTGTGTTGTAGTACTTCCTTCTTTTTGTTTCATTTGCTCACATTTGTCTAGTTTCTTGTGGTGGAGACTGTTGATTTTTCTCTCTCTCTTCTCGTGGAGAATTTAGGAGTTCCAAATTTCCTCAAGCACTGCTTCTGTTGTGTTTTCCTTACACATCAACCTGTTTCAAATTTGATTTTAATTTCACTTGACCTGTGCAAGTTATATGCAGGTATGCTTAATATCGTTCACACATTTAGGCATCTTTGTGTGGTAGATTCTAATTGCCTGTGAAATTTTATTCTGTATAATTAAGCATAAATGTTAAGTTAGGATAAAATTCTGAGTAAACTGAAATGAATAGGCAGACTATAGGAGAAAAGTATTCTTTCTGAACATCAAATGCATATTTATCTTTAAGATAGCTCTGGGCAGGAAGTAAATTTCCTCTATTCCAATTTTATTGAGGTCACTTAAGGAGTGTCATAACAGTTCTATTTTAAAGTATCTTCATGATGTGTTGAAAACTGATCTACTCGCAAGGGCAAAACACAAGATGCAGAAATTTAAACACAATTTTAGTATTGATATAGATTTTTTCAATGTCCTTTTGGAGACAAAAGGACTGAGCAAAAAATGATGCAAAAAATGAGCAAAATCTGATGACAAGGCAGATAAGGGATCTAGTCCCTGCATAAGAGAACTTGGGAGTTTTAAAAGGTTTCTATGGATAACTTTATTATCAATACACCATTGAGAGAAATGAAAACCCCAACAGGTCCCTAACAAAGAAGTTGAAAATAATCAATAAACAAAAAAGCTAACTATGGCAAGATAGTGCATAGAACTGTCCCAAAGGAGAAAACAAAAATCCACAACAAAACATCAAGCCAAACCCCCAAACCCTCAAAAATAAATAGCTAAAGGCCCAAAATAAAATGCATATTACAAAAAAATTTCACATAGGGAGAACAATAACCACCAGCAATCTCAACACTGGTTGGTCAGTTTGGCACCTGGGACTAGGAAGACCCTCCAAATTCAAGGCAGAACCAAAACGACATAGAACAAAAGACCGGGCTGGCATGGCTTCAACTCAGTGTAGCTGGGAACATCTTCTTTTTAAGATGGGCGAGTCATTTTCCTTTTGGGAAGGAAGCAGGAGGGAGGCAGGGCTGCCTTGAACAAGGTACTGTGGAGGCAGGGCCACATGTGGAGGTGCCAATCCTGGGAAAAGCCAAGCTCTTCCACAAGGTCATGCAAGACAGAGAGGAATGAGCAAAGGCGCAGGAGGCCAGGATGCTCAGTGAGATCCTGGAGAGCTCCTGCTCATAGGCCCTAGAGCAGATGAGAGGAGTGGGTGTGGCCCTAGAGTAGATGAGAGGAGTGGGTGTGGCCTAGAGCAGATGAGAGGAGTGGGTGTGCCCTAGAGCAGATGATTGGAGTGGGTGTGGTCGGGTGGTTTTGGGAGGACAGACACTGTTTTGTTTTCTACTCCCTGAACCCCACATCTCTCCCGGAACTTGCCGGAGTCTAGAGGCACCCTCCATTGATTCAGCTGGAGAACTACTCAGCATCTATGTTTTCCAGTGCTGGTCCATGGTCTGGCAGTTGGTATTTGCGAAAGGGACAAACAGCCACGAGAATTCCTGGGAGAACCTGGGAATGCCAAAGCACAGAGGTGGAGAAGGCATGCTGGACTGTCCTGATCATTTCGAGAGGGAGGTGACCTGTGGCTCACAAAGATGCCAGGTCTGTCTCTGGTTCTGAGCCCATGATCCTCATGAAACAATCGATGATAGCCAGAAGGCGCCAACTACCAGCTGGCCACAAGCCCTTGATGGTTTTTGAAACAGGTCATTGTGGAGGAGACAGAGATGCAAACAGGTCCCTGAGAAGCAATAGGTTGAATAAAAACACAGATGAAGGACTTATAAGGATTCTATTCATGGAAGGAGTGGGACTAGAGCTGGCTCTGCCTTCAGCCAAGGCCAGGCTTCTTTCTGGGTTCTACTTCCTCAGCCCATTCAGCAAAAGCCACAGCAGAACTGTCATTTGGGGAGCATCTTTAAGAGCAATCCATCTCATGCAAACCACTGGCATTAATTCTTATATCTGGCATGCACCTCTCTCTCTTGTGGGGTCCCTGTAGCGGGTGATCTTCCTTAAATGTCTTCTGTGTGCCCCTGCATGTGGCTCACACTCCATGGTTGGTAGAAAGTGCCTGTTGATGTCTGCTTCAAGGCCCCTTTCTGAGATATGGCCGTTGGCATTAGCAAACCATTAAGCAGTTCCTGCAGCTGTGGCTCCTGGCCCGAGCCCACGCCTCCTGGCTCCCTGCCTGGAATACCCTTCCCGTCCATACTGTCATGAGGTACAAAGTCTCCTCCAGGAAGCCTCTCCTGAGTAGCCCCCACCCCCAACTCCCCTGCTTCTGTGGTTGTTCTGGGACCCAGCAACTGCTTTCCTCACGTATGCTCCTTGTATGACACAGTGAGCTCAACTAGAGCAAGGGGCAGAGTGGTTCACTGATGCAACCTTCAGTAAATACTAAGCACTATGTACCTGTCAGCTAGGGCTGACATACCGAAATACTAAAGGCTGGTGGCTTACACAACACACACTGCCCGCACCATTCTGGAGGCTGAAGTCCGAGATCAAGGTGAGGGCAGGATTGGTTTCTTTGGAGACCTCTGCTTGGCTTGGAGAAGGCTGCCCTCTTACTACCTCCTCACCAGGTTCTCTGTGTGATGGTGAGTGCTGTCAACTTGATAGATCTAGAATTGTTTGGGAGATGGGAGTGGGCATGCACATAGAGGGTTATCCTATCTATGTTAATGGATGTGTGGGACCCCTGGGCTATATAAAACAGAGAAAGTGAATGGATCCCTGTTTTCCAACTGTTGGTGCAATGTGACCAGCTGTTTCAAGAGCCTATGGCCCTGATTCTTTACAATGGAGTGTGCCACTGAACTGTAAGCCAGGAGGTATACTTCCTCATGGGTCACACACTCTATGTCACTTTCAGGAGCCTCCTGGGACTGGAGTCTACTTACAGATCCAGAAGCAAAGGTGAGTGGTAAAGTTGGGTCTCAAGAAAAATGAGCTCTGGCGTGCCTGGGTACTGCCGATGTGGCAAGGAGAAGAGGGGGAGTTTCATCTCAGGCCCAGTGGGTCTCTGCATCTGCCCCTCCCCCTAGCTCCCGAATGCATAATTGGCATATACACAGATCACTAATACCTTGCAGATGCTCAAGTCCCCAATTAAAAATGGAGTATCACTGCACAGACTCTTCACTCATCCCTCCCGTCACTTCAGCTAATCTCTAGATTACTTAGATTAGCTAATACACTGTACACATCATGAAAACAAAGACACTTATTCAGGGAATCTTGACAGGGAAAAAGTCAGCCTACATTCAATAGACTTTTTTGTTTTTTCTTTTTTAAAGATAGGGTCTCACTATGTAGACTCAGCTTGTCTAAACTTGCAATCTAGACCAGGCTGGCCTTGAGCTCATAGAGATCCACCTGCCTCTGCCTTCTGAGTGCTGAGATTAAAGACATGCACCACTATACTGAGCTGGAGACACTTCCCTTCTGCCAACCGAAAGATCTAGGAATGTGAAATCCATAGACACATGGCTGTCTGTAACAGTCCCACCTGAGAGGTTAAACACAAACAGACATAATGTTTAATTACACCTGCACACCCTGCAGCCTGTCAAATTCACAAGAAGTTAACCATGATAAGCACACTCTGTCAGCCTGGCCCCATACATACCTTCCTAAGCCCCACTACTCTCCTATCAAGACAGTAACATGGTCATCATTTTGCCTAGCGTGGTACAATGTCCTGCAAACATCTGGAAACAGACCCCTCACTGGAAGTAAAGTCCTTGAGTGACGTACTAGGATGTGAAATTTATAGTCCTTAATTAAATATATTATCATAAAGCACATCTTACACTGCCTAGTGAGAATAAGGAAAGAAAATGAGATATCCACTATTATATCTATTATATATATGCTATATATAAACATATATATATAAACATATATAGCATATATATACTATATAAATGTACACATATATGTAAAATATACATTATCTTCATAGTGAAACAAGGAAACATGAGTCATATTCTTTTCAGTAATTGGTTCTGTGGTTATAGACAACTTCTGCAAATATCTTTTTCATACTGCATGCAGAGAAGGCAAATCTATAACCAGATTGTCTATTTCAGTGAAGAAATATGTGGGTCTTTCATGGTGGAAATAGCTCAGCATTACCAACCTGGGACTAGAGACATGTTGGCTTCTGTTTCTGGCAGACTAGACACTCAGTGATGGCTTTAGCTCAGATGACCTTTGGGAGAGATTCATGTTGCTGAGTCCCTGTGTAACCCCCACCATATCTGCCACATGGTGGTAACCTCCTATGCGCATATTTCAACCACAACCAGACTTTCTGAACAAGTTCTGTTTGAGTCCCACTCATAATTAGTAGCTTTGGGGCTATTGGGAAAATGGGCCACTATACAACCAGACGATGTGCACGTTGCTATTTTTAGTTGCAGAAGGAGTAGGCTGTAGTGACTTACCCTTTGCTTTCATTGTGCTATCTTGGTTCACTTCCTTTGTTGAGGCAGGAGGCCCCCAAGTCTCATACAGTGTAAAATAGTGCTGCACACTGGTTCAGTGTGTATGATATCAGAACTGTAATCACAGCACAGAATCTTGTAGAGGAAGCGGACACTGAAGATCTCTGCAGAGCATGTCAAGGACACAGGGCTGGAGCTTCCCTGCCCAGAGGCTTCCCTGAGACCCTACACTATTTCTCCTCTTGCTTATCAGCCTTTGGAACTAGATGACTACATGTATTCTTGGGTTTCCTGGTATTCCCAAACCTGGAAAGTTCCATTTTAACTCTGCAGGTTGACAATGTGGAATAAAGTTCATTTGGTTTTTATTGTCTAGAAATCAAGAGCTAGCCAGGTGTGGTGGTGTACACCTTGAAGGCCAGCACTTGGGAGGCAGAGGCAGGAGGATCTCTGTGAGTTTGAGGTCAACCTGGTCTACATAGTTCCAGGACAGGCAGAGCTAACCCTGCCAACAAACCAACAAATAAGCAATCTAGAACAAATAAGAAATCTAGAGGTAGGCTTGGTGGTTCACAGGTATGATTCTAGCAGTTAGGAGGCTGAGGCAGAAAGATCAACATGAGTTCAAGGCCAGGCTGGGCTCTGATAAGACCTTACTAAGAGAGAGAGGCAGGGCATATGAATATTAGGCTATGTAAAGCTACGGGACCATTTCCAGTCTAATGTTTGACCTTTCATAGGTCTACAGTTCACTCAGCAAAGTTCAAAGTCCTAATGCTCACATGACCCATTAACAAGATACTTTTATGCTCTGCAAAACACATGAAAAAAATACCAAATGTCAACAATTAAGGGACTTTTCTAAGGCTTACTTACCCTGGTTCCAATATAATAGTAACAAATTCTTGCTTTTAATAGTCTTTATTTTTTTTTTGTTTTGGCAGTGTTAAGGATGGGACCCAGGATGGTTGGGTACTATGCCAAGTTCTATCACTGAACTATATCCCATCCTTAGTTTTGGTATTTGAGTGGGCAGGAGGGCTTCTTCCTTGTCCTTGCAATATGTCTTTGCTAGTTTTCTTTTGCATTTCCTTACACTTCATCATTTGAGATGTGTCTTCTGTGTTGCTAGTATTTAGAAACTGGCCTGTTTTGGGGCATATTAATCTCATAACCCGGTTCGCGTTGGTTTTCACTCTTAATTACTTCTTGCTGCACCAGATGACAAAGTCCTTATTATAGGTCTTTCCCCAACATCACCCCCCCCCGCCCCGCTTTCTCCCCACTCCAACAACTTCATTGCCTTTTTCCTCTTTCCAGTACGGAGTAGAGAAAAACAGTGGGCTGTGTCTCGTTTTCCACCTTTCTTTTTTTAAGTTAGCCATTATTTCTCACACCTGATCCTGAGAACAGTGTTTTCTGTCTTGTAATTTCTATCACTGTAGAACAAATCACCTTAAAATACACTTGAAGCACACGGTGGTCGTTTCTGTAGATTAGCATGCAGCAGAGAGTTCTGCTGGTTGTCTAGCTCTGGGTCTGTTACAGAGTCACTGAAAGCTAGAATGGAAGGGCCCAGCTCCATACTTACCCAGAATGTAAGGCCCTCCTTAAGTGAAGTCCCAGTCCTTGTAAGCCTAACCACACAAATGTCACATGTTGCTTTTGTTATATTGTTAGACAGAAGCAAACCAGTGGTGAGATTCCAGGTGTCAGAATCACAGAAGGCACGATTTCTAGGAGGCAGGACTACTGGGGGCCATATCACAAGCTCAAGACGTGTCTTGATGCCTCTTGTCAGGATGCTTTAGCGTTGATGCCTTTGTTGCAGATCTTCAGCAGTTTTACAATGCTTTCTCCCCTTTGATTTATACTGTCCCAGGTTCACTGACATTTTCTAACTCTTTGGCCATTATTATCTTTGGCTTGGTGTTTATCTACCAAGAGCCAGAAACTCTGGGCTGGCACACCTTCCAAACAACGTCTGCTTCATTGTAGTCTAGGAAGCACATCCTTGAAGGATGTTCTCTCTTCTAATAAAGTAACAAGAGTGTGCTGTGGATGTGGCCCAATGACCCAGCATCTGCCTGGCATGGGAGGGGCTCCGTGGTCAGTCTCTACAGTTTTGAAGAGATGAGTAAATGTGCCGGTGTGTATGTGTGTGTGCGCATGCACACGTGTACATGTGTGCATTTTCAACTGGCACAGCAGGGATGGTCTCTCCCAAGGCAGAGGCTTATAAATGCCTGCCTTCTCCTTTAGTCTCAGTGCAGTATTTTCTCTGAAGCTATGCCCAAATTTCCTTTTTGTAAGAGTTTTAACGACATTAGAGTCCACCAAAATATCAAGGGCTCCCTTACATTATCTTAATTATCTCTTTAAAGATCTTTAAAGTGAGGTCACATTCCCAAGTACTGGAGGTTAAGATGGGTGCATGGATTTCATGGGAGGCATGGACACAACTCAGTCTACAACACCTGCCAAATGCCCTCTTACTCATAAACATGCTTATCTTGAATTGCTCAAAATAATGTCTCCAAAAAAGGTAAAAACTATGCTTTCCCCCCCAAAGCCTGCCAAAGCCATAAACACGTTGACCCTATTGGGGTCAATGTGTTAGTTTTGAAAGCTTTGTTTACCCACGTTGATATAAAATACAGTGTCATATGCTCTCCCTTCCAACTGTAAAGATTTCCCATGATGTAACGGAGAGATCCTGAGGTATAACTACACACAACTCAGTGAGGGAGGGTGGAATGAGTCTCCTCACGCCTGCTCAGTGAGGCAGTAAGCCCATCGATATGGTAAGACAACACGCAGCACTCTGCCTCTCTAGTGACTCAGGTAGGTCAAGCTTACAATGCATGCTGGCCATATGAGACTCCAATCCTTGTATAGGATGGGCAAGAATCTGCAAGAAGTGAGCACTAGGTACCTGAAGGAGGCTTTATTTTCTTCAGGGAGCCAGTAGACAATGGGAACCAACCTTAGGGCCTGCTCTGTCCATATTTTGCTTTCTCCTTCTCTCCTTGGTTCCTAACATACTTTCCCGAGGAAATCTTTAATCATATGTTATCCCTGACCTCATATACAGCTAAGGCAAAATGCACAGAATGGTATGTATGAAGATAGTGAGGTCATTAAAATTCTCTTGATGAGAAACCTGTTACAGCAAATGCTCTTACACGTGGTGTTCAGTGTAGGCTGATCTGAGATGTGGGCTGTGTCAAGTCTGTCCCTAAGTTGTCCACACATTTTAGGACTGTGTTTACATTGTCACCTGTATGTGAAGCCAGTGACTCCTAACATGTATTTCCAGTCCTGTCCAGCCTTTTGAATCCAAGTCTTCTATGTGCAGTTGGATATCTCAAAAATGTCTACCAAAAGGGAAGACTGGATGGTGTGCCCCAAAGAACACTAGTAAAAATTATTCTTGACACTGAGGGTTTCCATTTAGGTGACTGCGAAGCTACACAACTTGCTGTTCAACAGAAGCCTGCGGGTTCCTCTTGGCTACCCCATCTATGCTCACAATGAGCCCACAAGCTGATTCAGTGGGCTCCACTTCCAACGTATACCGACTCAACTCTTTTCACTGATGTCACGCTGGTCTAGGTCAGCACCATCAGTCTCGATTGCTGCTCGGCCCCACCTTCTCCATTCCTTCTCTCTCATGTACTCCCACACAGCAGCAAGGGAAGGCACTGAAATGCACATCAAGTAAAGCTGAATTCCTCCTGGGGCCCTGGAGCCCAGGCACATCTAACCCTGTTCACCCCATGGCCAATCTCACTCCATTCTCCTTTTGGGTCTGGGTCCCAGCACCATTCCTGGTGCTTGCTCAAAGGTAGTCATCCAGTCCTAGGTTTCAGGACTTGTTTTCCATCATCCCACGGGGCCCTACTTCAGTTCTTTTCAGCCCTCTGTGCATATATGACAAACTCAGCAAGCACACCCTATTACTGTCTACTTTATTACTTTCTTCTGGCAATTAGTGATGCTCCTGTTTCAAGGTGTGTTTACCTCTTAGCATTCCTGTCAGCCTCCTGGGAATGCCGCTTCATGAAGGAAGAGATCATGACCGTCCTGTTCACTCCTGTCTCTGCCCTTCTGAGGGGAAATGCAGTCTTGGGTGACTAAGTGCTTTATTCAAGGTTACAAAGGTAGCTAGCAACAAGTGCAGTTGTGGGTCAGACTTAAGTGTTGTGATTGTGAAATCTACAGTCTTTGTGATTTCCTTGGTGTTGTGTCTTGGGCAGCGTGGCAGCCTGTTAATTTCCACAGTTAATTTCCACACATCCAGGAAAAGCAGCCCTATGATTTTCTCACTCACTCTTGTCCAGTTAATCATCTGATTAGTTGTTAACATCTACTGCTGTGTGACCTTGGGCTGTTTTAGCAAGTGCTCTGACTCAAGCTCTCAGTCCTATAATCAAGCACTTTCTACAATCACCTGTCTCTGTCCTCAAAGGCTCCAGTGAGGTGGGCGGTGCTATGATCCAGGTTTGCAGTGCTGAGAATCACAGGCAGCTCATGCAATGTCTCAGTGTCTCGGATGACAGAGCAGGACCCTAACTCCCAGTTCACATGCTGCATCCGTGTTCTAACAGGGAACTCAAGCTCCTGCTTTACTGATGGAAAGTAAGCAACACACACGCATGCATGCACACACACACACACACACACACACACACACACACACAAAAAAAAAACACAGGAGCCACCCAAAATACATGGTGAGACCCTGTCTCAAAGAAAGAATTATCAAAAACTTAGTCATGCTCATGGACTTCCTCTGGCTATGAGAAGAGGGTGACAGAGTGATGAAGGAGTTAACAGTACAATCATCACACATACAGAAAAGGCTTGGCTTAAAAATTCATATACACTGTAGACAAGAAATCAAATGTGTGTAGTCAAATAGGATGTAGTCGCTGAACTACAAATAAGCATGTAAAAATGTGTAGGGGGAGGAGAGCAAACGCTGTGCCAGAGGAAAAGGACCCCCGAAGTTTGAAAGCAAGGAAAGAGGCTGACAGGGCTGGAGTGATCAGAACCTTGGACAGCACCAAGAGGCCCTTTGACTCCCTCAGAGGACTGTATGGGAGGCTAAGCTCTGCTTTTAGACACTTGTCTGACTCGCTGCTCTACACACAAAAGCCTGCTGTGTGCAAAAACCTTTCTAAATTTTCTAAATTTCTAAACAAGTTTTCTTCCTGCAAAAATGGCTGGCTGGCATCTTTAAGTTTTTCTGTTCTAGGATAGAAATAAAAAGATAGTAAACAATAAAAAATAATATATTTATATACAATCTAAATGCCAGGTGGTGGTATGAGTCACTTCACAGGAGAACAGACTTAAGACACACAGCAGAAGTCTGAGCTGCAGTGTGCTAACAGGCAGTCCTCCTTATAGCCCACTTGTCTTTCTGTGTCTCCTCCCGGAAGAGTGTTCTAGTGGCTGCCAAAGCGCCGTGCTCGGATCTGAGATCTGGAGCAAGTTATGCACTGTGACATTTGCTTTTAAACAACCCCCAGGCAACCATGAGGCACATGGACAACTTCTAATACACAGCCCTAAAACTGTGAAAACAAAGTTCTGAAGTCTTTCCTACGACAGAAGAGCGCTCTGCAAATTCCTGGCCTTACTACCAAGCCAAGAGTCCGTTCTTGTCTATCTGAAAATGAAGTAGGCAAACGCTTTGTCAATTTACTCTTGAAAAAAATATGGTCACAAAATTCACTGTGACTACTCTTTAGCTTTACAAATTTTGTGGGGCTGCCCTGCTTCCCATCCCCACAAAGGGCTGATTGAGGTGGCAAATTAATCCTCTGCAGCATGTAAAACAAGGTTCTGGGAAGCCCCAAGCCCTCTGGTAGAGCACAGGGGAGCTGTTGTGCTCAGTCCTTCATCTCCAGGGAATCAAAAGGAGCCACAATGCAGTCATCAGCATGTTTGCACTCTGCAAGACCCACACTTCCTATTTAGAGCACACAGCCATACCCCATTCTGCATTCTCACAAGGCTCCTTTTATTTATTTGTGTTTGTTATTGTATGGTGCATACCGACATGTTTGTGTGACTCCACTGGTGTGTACACACCCATTGAGAGGAAAAAAGAATGTCCATTGTAAACTTGTTAAAAGGAGAAAGGGACCCCCGCTGTTTTCCCTTTGGACAGACCTCTATGGAGAAAGGATTTTAACTCTTGGTGCCCCAGAAGGGAATGGCTTCTTTGTGAATTTTACATTTTGCAATGGCTGAACATCTCAAACGCATCTTAACTGCCAAAGGCTTAGAATCTGATGTTTCATAAGTTACATAGCTCCCATCAGACAGTGAGCTACGTATGGGGAAACTGTTATTTCATCAACAGCTCAAGACGTTCTGATAACGCAAGGTAACTGGCTATGAAGAAATTTGATTTTGGAATAGTATTTTTGTGAAGCTTTTGGTTGGTTCTTTACTGGTTTTATTTCGGGAGTATACACATGACCTATGTGATGTCTCTGGATAGTTTAGTTTTGAACATGCTTGTTCAGGAAAATAATGGTAAGCCCTCCACAACATGACCCATCAGATCACGGTGGTCTTTGTGTGACAGCCACATTTTTAAGCAGAAGATGAGACAGATACCCCTTTCACATGAAGCCAGCACACTAGAGGCACTGCACATCAAACAGAAAATAAAATATTCCTTTCTGTGTCAGACAGCATAAATATGGGCAAGATGTCAGTGTAACTATTATATGGAATTCTTAACCCTAAGTCCGCCTGGGATGCAAACAGTTAAGTGGCTATATGGGCTTGCTTTCACCCATTCTCACGGCCTAAGTTCCAAAGGACAGGGCTTGGCGACAACACAGTGCATGGAATGAAGAGGGAGGGTTCTCAAATTAATTAACTGGAAATGAGTCATGTCAATGTTTTGGAAAGGCAGAAGGGGAGAAAAGAGATTGGTAGAATTAATCACAGTGAGAAACTTACTTCAAGTGGCCGCCAGTTCAGAAATCCAATGAGAAGCAGAGAATCAAAGGGATGAAGCACACTTGCCATCTGAAAGGGCGCACAGAATCCAATCAAGGGTCCCAGTCTTTGCCGAGTGAGGGCTGTGCCCACAGAAACGTTTATTACTCACTACAACAGTAAGCACAATGTATATGACTGGAAAGCGAGTTCTACCCAGAGGGACAAGGTGAGGCAGACAGTAACACTTACTGCAGAGAGTAAAGAAAACGTCCACTTGTAGCCTACACACATTAACTCTAAAGGACTGGGAGGCTCCTGCATCTGTGCCCTACATGTCCGAGATCTGTGATTTCATACACTGCAGAGATGAGAGGTCCGTGAGATGGAATCTGAACGTGCTCAGACAGAGAGGCCACTCACTAAGGAAAAAAAGAAACAGCATCAGAGATACAGCACATCTATTTACAAGAACCACCAGACAACAGAAAAGTGCAGAGCTCTGCATGTACCATGGTCACGGGGGACTGGGAAGATCCTTAAAGGACATATGCGTTAGCACAAAGCCCCTTGCAGTGACTGCTGCTCCTTCAAGGAAAGCCTAGTTCTGGTCAGGAACTTGTTTCTGCCGTGAATACATTTCAGCATCTTTTCTACGTCATGCTCTGCATGAGTTGTAGTTTTAAGCAAATGTCATCATAAAGCCCCACCAAAAAGTTATCTGCAGTGCTACTCACTGCAGTCAGTACTATGCCAGAAGGCAGCTTCTCTTGTCTTCCATGTTCCCTACAAAGACCTCTCACTTCCAAGGTCACAGAGATGCAGGAACAGCTTTCTGGGAGGGACTGAGAACAGCTTACAGAGGGTACTTACAGGTGGGGGGATATCATTAGACTTCAGAATCAGCTTATCCCCACTCTTTTCAACTTCAAAGCCCATTTTCTTCAGTAGGGACGCGTCTGCCAACCCCTGCTCCTCCATCTTAGCAATGAAATCTTGGTTTTGGCTGTTGTCTTCAGTGAGATTTCGCACAGCATACACCACCCACTGCATCATAACTGGAGCCAGAGTGAAGGAATTTAACAAAAAACTTCCCTGTTTTTATAACTCACATGACTGTTAGAGGTAAACAGTGGAGGTGTACAGGAATACTGATGAGATCTTCTAGAGAGGTAGAAAGAAAATAAATATGCACTCAATGAGAAAACCATTTAAAAAGCTGTGAAAGTGCACATGTGCGTGTGGTCCAGCATGTGATTCATGTGTTTCTGGATGACCAGTCCCTAGAGAACGGCTTCCTGGGAGTCTGAAGAACACACGCACACATGCGCGCACACACACACACACACACCAGCCACTCTGAGGTATATGAACACAGCAGTAACATGCACTCCTGGACATTATGTCAAGTCACTAGGGAGGACAAGAGGAACTCTGCAGACAAGTTAGAGGTGCTGGGAAAAAAAATCAGACAGGAAACTTGTTCTGTTTAAAGTGCAGTTATCAGTAAGAATGGTTTCCTAGGAGTCACCATGGAATTCCTCTCATTCAGTATTTCAGAGACAAAGCCTCAGCTGTGAAGGATTTGCTAGGTCCAGTGTGAAACACTCATGCCCTGAAAGCAGATGACCCTCACTGGCTCCCCATACCCAGGCCTGCAAATGAAATGCCTTCTGTGGTCTCCCCATGTCTGATAGAAGCTTGGGTCACATCACTGCATTATTCATGATGACTTAGGTACTAGGAGCTGTGCAATACTCATGAGAACGGAAAACTGCTACTATACAGCATCCTGTAAGACAGACATTACTGAGGACAGGCTTTTTTTTTTGGTCTTCACTCTGGTCCAGAAGAAACCGAGGAACCACCTATGCTAACAAATATATTTTCAGAGAAATAGGCCTATCTGCTCATGATCAATAGTCAGAATAATCAAATCTGGAGGGCTAGGGACAGAGCACAGTGGTCCAGTGTGCTTGTACAACATAGCATCCAATCATGGCATCGATTCCCAGCACACACAAAAGGAAGGATCCTTTTCCTGACAGTCATTAGATCACCCATCAGGCAGTTCCAGAGGCAGAGCAGGGTGCATGTGGCTCTGAAAGGCGTCAGACCAAGCTTCTGGTTCTGCCCTAGGCTTCTCTGGCAAGAGGACTGGTTCTGAGACAGAAGTGAAATTCAAGAGAAGCTGTCAGAATTAATAAACGTGGAGGCCCTTCTTACAGTACTTAAAAAAGGAATTAAACTGTTTCTCTCTATTTCAGTAACAACCTTACAGGAAGTAAAACTTGAACCCATTCACTACAAAGACTCAAGCATTAAAAGCAGGGTACTATATGGTCAGGGGTATTTGCAGGCTTTTCAAAGGTTGTGCAGACCTGTCTCTATCACCCAACCCTGGCTTATAAACCTATCAAGCCCTTCTATACCACCTGAGGCCAGCCTCTACCTAACCCTGACCCTCTCCCTGCTGGCCTCTCTCAGATCTTCAGCACGGGGTTGGGCTCCTGTTTGGGGGACTATGGGACCTGCACAGAGCCTGGCACAGAGGGGAGCCCTACTTAGCAGTTTTGAATGAATGAATGAACTATCTGTTGGTCTTTGAAAGTTTATCACTGAAACCACTTGAGGGTATCAAGGGCTGAGTGTTTCCGAAGGCAAAGAACAGACGCAGTGTTGCTGGCGGATGTGGAGTCTGCTTATCTCCACCTTGCTGGACACTGTTTTCACCTGGCAATTTGTCTGCGGCCTGCATGACAAGGCCCAGCTCCTTTATAAGGCTCTGCTTCTTTTCTGAAAACCCAATCCCACAAATACTGAAATAAAACCCGGATTTGCATTTCCCCCCTTTCCACAGCCAGTGAGTCTCCTCCACTCTGACTATAATAGAAAATAAAACTAACATTTGTGGTGCCGGACACTCCCAACACAGAAGTAATTTTTGGACAAATTATTTGCTGCGACTCTTTCTAGACCTAAGTTGACACTACCATTATACAACTCACCTTTGACTTTTTATAGAGAAGAGGAAGCAGCAATTATGAGGAGAAGGACTAAAGGAGCAAGACAATGTATAAGGCTGGAGGTGGGGCTGGCTCTCAGGTAGAACTGCCTGCTTTAAATGACAGAGGCAAGACATTTTCTCCTTTCTGGAACTTTCTGGCTATTAACTTAAAGATAAGTTAACTTGACAAATTTGAGGTTGCTAAGACTCTTCTAAGAGCGCCTGCATTGAGAGCCTATGAGCGAAGGCATTATGTTGTTTCTAAAATTGGTATTGAAAGTGCCAAGATGGGCTGGAGAGATGGCTCAGTGGTTAAGAGCACTGACTGCTATTCCAGAGGTCCTGAGTTCAAATCCCAGCAACCACATGGTGGCTCACAACCATCTGTAATGAGATCTGATGCCCTCTTCTGGTGTGTCTGAAGACAGCTACAGTGTATTCATATATAATAAATAAATAAATCTTTAAAAAAAAAAAAAAGTGCCAAGATGTGGAAGTGCAGGCAGCAAAGGGGCTAGAGAGAATTATCATCACAAGAACATACTGGAACCAACACCTCAGCACCTGTCCCTTTACTGTATTGGAGAGGTCAGAGTACGACTCTGTGGAGCTGCCTCTATTCATACACCCTTACATTGATTCTGGAGCTTGGGCTAAGCAAGTGCCTCTACCCTCAATGAGCCACCCTGCTGGCTCTTTCCCATTTTTTATTGTGTGTGCACATGGGTACACATGCATGAAATATGGGTGTGAGAAGCACGTGGGCCATGCTGCATCTGTGTAGGTAAACATTTCTGCAGAGCACTCTGCTGTGGTGACCTAAGCCAGAGAGCACAGTAGCAGTTAACACCATGCTGCTGCTGCTGCTGCTGCTGCTGCTCTCCAGGAAGGAGAAGGAGCTAAGAACATAAGTACTACCTGAGTACCCCATGGGTCCGGGCTCTGTGGAGTTAGTTCTCTCTTTCACTTCTATGTGGGTTCTGGAATCAAATTCAGGTTGCCATGCTTGCAAGCATCTTTACTCACTGAGCAATGCTGTTAGCACCAACATTACTATTTCTTTATGATGAAAACATTCAACTTCTTGAAACTTAAGGTGCACTACTGTTAACTAGTCACCCTACTGTGCAACAGCACCCAAACTTCTTACTCCTATCTGACCAGAACTCAGTACTCATACAGGACAAAAAGAAAGTACTCTTTCAGAAGACTGGAACAACAAAGAGAAACACTGTAAAACACAATCTTAAGAGTCGTCTGATCTGTAGCCCTGGGTCATGAATATGTATGGACTCCTTGTTAGTGTGTGGTGAAAGGCTGCAGCCTGAGTAGTCAGTGCAGACCTAGACAGTCTTAAGTGTCACAAGGGAGATTAAAACAAGTCCCAGTTAATATTCACATTGCCCTCTTGTTCCCTCTGTAAAGGAACAGGGAACAAGAAAGAGTGGGGGAGAAAATTCAACATCTTCTAAAGTCTCTAATCCTACCAACACTTGAAGTCTTTTATTGTGTGCTTAGCTCCGGAGAGGGCGCTTCTCCTGTTTCCATAGCTACTACAAATAGAAGGCATGAGCCCGTTTGTCACAAAACTGCCATGAAAGGGCCGCAATCAGCACCGGGGCTCTTCTGCACAACACTCTGGTATTGTGACCTAGGCCACAGAGACCACAGCGGCAGTTAGTGCAGATGCCGCTGGTGCACCAGGAAGGGGAGAACACCTGTGCAGCTGAGTACTCTGTGGGTCCACGCTAAGCCTGAGGCTGTGAACAGGTTAGGTGGCTCAGTATTAGTAGGGCAGAAAATTGTAGGTAAAACTTCACAAACAACTTAGTATCAGCCAGCCAACTTATGGACAAGTCAACTTTAAATACAGTAACTGAGTTAAAATGCTACCTTGATAAGACAGACTTCATCTGACTGTAAGCAGAATGTTTCTAGGAATCAAACCCAACAGACTTCATCCAAGGATGACTGTTGTCAAGGCTGAAACTATGTTTAGGAGCCTGCTGAGAATGAGGGCTAGCAAATAACTGGCAAGAAATGGTGAAGTCATGCATTTCGCATAATTTTCATATATGTTATGGAATCAACTTCAGTATCTAAAAATTCAGTTCTAACCTCCATATGGCCAGGACCAATCACATGTGAGTGACCTGTGGCTGCCCGGGGAGTTAAGTGGTTATGAAGACAGCAGGTCAAAGAAGCACAGGCATTTACTGTGCTGGGCCTCATATGCTGGCCTGTGGCCTTGGACATGCAAGGAACCAATAAACAAGGAGCTGTTGGAAAGCTTACATTTCATTGATAGCAATTCAAATGTCAAAGCTTTTTACTTGAATTTTAGGATACAATGTGTACTTCACATAATATCTGTCTAAGTATATCATATAATAGTTCATTTTTACCTACATAGTTGAAAAGCTATTTTAGACAGTGAAGGAACAGGATTTATGCACATACAGCTTTGCAGGGGCTACTACTATAGGGCAGAGAGCAGGATGGAGACCCTCCAATAAACTGCACTGTGAGAAAGGAGTCAAAGACAGACAAGTCTCCTTCAAGGGCCTTTACGAACTGTGAAGGGATTTTCTGAGGACTAGAGTGAAGGATAAACACTTCATCACAATGATCTGACACCCTTTCAAACTGCAAACTGAGGCTGTGGACGGAGCACAGCAAGCAGTCGTCTAATAAAACTGTTCTGGAAATGCTCTACATTACTAAAATCAAGAGGGCTTACTTCCTTTATACAAGCAGGCAGAACACGAGGGTACAGACCAGGAACAAAGTGTGCTCGGTGGGTAAAGATGTCTATCCTTTCACACAGCCATAGGTTTCTCTGCACAGGCCAACCATTCCTAGACATCCAGAGATATTTCAGTTGCTTTCATTATAAAGTTCATTTACATCATTGTTAACTTTGGTTATCAACAATCATTCACTACACACTACTGTCATTCAGAAACTACAGAGGTAGCTTTAAGAGGGACAGATCCTCCAGCATTCCTTGCATGGTGCTGAAAATAGTGTATGCAATAACCACCACAAACCACCCACACCAGCCCCTAACACTCCTCTAAACTGTCAGTCTATCTGGTAGTGAATGTTCTTCTACATTCTGTATTTTAATACAAGGGAACATCTGTGTTCCAAGCTTCAGTGAGTGCTACAAGTGCTGTTTCATGGTTGTCTTAATGTTATCTAACAAATCACAGCTCAAGTCACGTGAACATACCTGCCAACTTACTAATTAATGGCTCACTGCCAATGCCAAAAGTGGCAAAGTGGGAAAATGAATAGAAGAGGGTGGGAAAGAAAAATTCGCCACATTTGTGAATTACAGGTTGCAATATGAAGAATATGGAAAATGTGTTCTTAATACTTGCTATTATACAGCAGGTAGCTTCTGCCTATACAGAGAGGAAAAGACACCTCAGAACAATTGCTCTTTAGGGGCTAGGCACTTTTCCTGTCCTCTCCAGCCACAAAGGAGACAGAAAGAAATTTCAGAGATGTGTGATACTGCAGAGCTCTCAACTGCTGGAACAGCACTGTCACAGGAGACTTGCTCCTCCATGCACAGCCCACACCGGTACTTAAGAAAGGAAGGCCACATTCACTCTCTTTACAACACACAACTTACTTTTCCTAGAGTGACCTTTAAAGATGAGGTGAGATACTATTTCAAGGGTTCCTCCTCAAAGCCCACACATCTCCCCACCTTATGAAAGCACTCACTTCCTGATAGCATCTGTGGGCAGGGTGGGGATCCAAGCCACATACCGCCCTCCCTCTGGACCCTGGCTAGGTTCCAGGCCTTCTCCTTCAATCCCAGATGCACACCATCCAGCATCCAAGATGAGACAGAAAACACACTGTGGGCCCATCCAGCTGGCAGTGAAGCCATGGGAAGACGACATGCTCTCTTCTCTGCCAGGCAGTCGTCATATGCACAGCCCACTCCAAATGTGTCTGCGGCCAGCAAGGGCTGTACTTGCAGGTACCTTGTCTTCACAGGGTTTTGGTGGTGAAGGATCTGAGAGCACTGAAACTAATTTTGTACATTACATACTCTGGGATCCTTTCTACTACCCACTTCAAAGCAGAGCGTGGTACAAAGCAGGCACAGTCTGGCATCCCTATCACAGTACAGGTTTCAGGATCAGAAACAACCAATACCACTTCTAACCCAGACCACACCAAAGGGCTTTGGGGCCACAACTGGTTCCATTTGTGTTTGGGGCAGCACTCTGACGTCACTTCTAAGACTAAAGGGGCTGCTGCATGCAGCACACAGAGAAGTGTCCAGCATATGCACTGAATAGGGCAGACGAACAGTGCCCTGGAGCCCACTGGGCGTGGTCTCCTCCCTGTGCTCTCACTCTTGGAAGCGTGTTGCTCACCAGCAGGCCTCCTGTTGTACCTGAGCTGTGGCCTTAGACATGCAGACCTTAAGTGATTTAACTGTTTAGCCACAGACAGCATGCTCAGCCTGGGTCAGATTTGGGCTGTGAGATGTTAGGGAATGCACGCAGATGCACAACACAAGCACAGCCACCTGCATCCCTGTTGTTGTGGGAAGAGATGGGGAGAGTATTAGGCTTCTGAAGAAAACAATGCCCAGGACTTCAGTTATAACCAGATCCTCAGCAACTGTCATGACTGAGCTCTAATGCCCGAAAGAAGAACTCAGACAGAGCAGGAACACAGCACGGCCCTGTGCTGGGTGAAGAGATGTTTATAAAATGCACAGAACTCTGGAATAGAAGAGACATCAGAGAAGTTGCTTTATCTGAATCCATTCAGAGAATACTACCACTTCCAAGTGCAGGCAAGGGTTTGTAAGAGGAATTCTCTTCAGTGTCTCTCACTCACTTGCCAAGGCCGAGAACAGAATGGTCAGTGCATTTGCATAGAACAGGAAAGGTAATAATAAAAAACAAAAACAAAAAAACAAAAACCAACAAAACAAAACCAACAACAACAACAACAAAAACACAGCAAAGCAAAAAAAAAAAAAAACCCAAAGGACAATAGCAACCTGCAGCTAGCATTCAGTCCAATGGTCTCTGTAAAATACTTTTAGAGCTAGCTAATAAACTAAAAGATGAAATGCAAAAGCGAAGTAGAAAAAGTAATCCCACCTAAATTATAGGAGATTAGTGTTGGTCTAGCACTAATGACATTTCAGAACTAATAAAGTATAGCCAAGGGTCAAAAACAGTTCTGAGCTAGGAAGGATTAAATTAAGAACACAAACAGCAAAAGCTTCTGGTGGATTTGAGAGAAGACAAGACACAGCAGGCAGCGACGAGCCAGGAAAATCCCATCCTGCGAAGGCTGGGGGCTGCTCCTGGGTCACATGGCCATGCTGATATGTTGCTTCTGGCCCTTCGCCTCTCAAAAGCCTCCAGGAAATCAGCAGTCAGAAGTGGAGTGAGCCTGAAGACGTACATGGATGAGACAGAAAGGTGTCTGAACACAGGATTAGGAGGCCGTGGCTGGAGAGCTGCACTGACTCTCTCTCTGAATAGGAACCCACAGGCCTGGCTCCTCATCAGGGAGGCGCATCTCTAAGCACGGAAGGGCAGCCTACAACAGAGATTTAGGCTATGAAAACAAGAGCCAGTAACACCTCAGACTGTTTTACAGTTAGGTGTAAGTTGTAGTGGTGATACTCCATTTCTAAAGGTTTTTGATATTATGTCTCTTCGTACTAGCTATTTTGTGCTTGTGGGGGAATTACAGGTATGACTGCTGTGTTCTGTTCTTCCAAGTTCTTACTACAGACAAAATTCACCATCTTTCCGTCTCTGTGCACAGCTCAGTGGTATTAAATACGATTGTTAGACCTATCTCTACGATTCTCTCTGTGTGTGGTGTATGTGTGTGCACATGTGGGGGTCAGGGGATGGTACTGGATGCCTATTGGTTTCTAATCTTATTTATTTTGAGACAGGACCTCTCTCTGAATCTAAGGTACGTCATTTAAGTGAGGTAGGCTGGCCGAGTGTTTGTGCTTGTTGTGCAAGCACCTTGCCCATTGAGGCATCTTGCCCACTCTATCCATAACTGTTGATACACTAAGTCTGAAACTCTAAGCCCATTAAGCAGCAATTGTTCTCTCCCCACCCCCAAGCTGTCAGTAAACACCTTTCTACTGTCTATCTCTCTGATTTCAACTACTCTAAGCACCTCTCACACGGAGGCAGAGACAACACTTGTCTTTTGGGAACTGACTTATTTTGTAGACTCAGGTTCATAGCATGTGGTAACAGCTGTTTTCTTTTTTCAGGCCACGCAATATCCTGTGACACGAAAGACCTTATTTAGCTTTCCTATTCATCCTCTGGATGGACACGGAGGCTGCATCCAGACTTTAGCTGTGTTGTGTATGGTACTGGGAAGGGCCCCATCCAACATTCTTCTTGAACTCCTCTACTGCAATGGGTCTCATGATGCTATCCAGGATGAACTCTAAGTCCTGGGTTCAAGTGATCCTCCTGCCCCAGATGTTCAGCTTCCCCATTACTGTAAGAGTGTTTTATGTGCACTATTTGTTGAATATACTGAAAATTCCCAATGGGACAGTTGTGGCATCTGTGTCAAAAATTATGTGACCATATACGCAAGGGTTTATCTCTGGGCCTGAATTCTACTGTACTAGTTCATATGTCTTTCTTTATGCTAATCTTCATAACTTAGACTCAGCTGTAGAATTAGGAAGCATGAGGACTCCAGCACAGTATTTCTGATGTTCCCCAAGATCCTATGGACTTCAGAACAGGTCTTCCCACTGAACTGTACTAGATCTAAAGATGCACTAATATTTGGGAATCACTGACAGAAATATTAAGACTTTCAGTTAATGAACACGGCGCATTTCCATTTCCTCACACATTACTTTCCTTTCAAGAACATCTTTGTTATATAAGCTTTCCAGCTGCTGGCTAAAGTAATTTCTCAGTATTTTATGATGCTACAGTAACTGAACAGCTTCTTTTTCACAAGATTCACTAGTATACAGAAATGCAACTGTTTTTAATGCACGGATTCTATATTTTAGTATTTTGTAGAATCATTTATTAGTTGTAATAATATTGTCTAGAAACCTTAAGAGTGTTCTCTATGTGTGCTAATCACCTGAACAGACTGGTCCACTTCTTCCTTTCCAACTTGGATGCCCTTCATTCTTTTCTGCCTAGTAACTTTGGCTAGAAGCTCAACTACTACGTCCCATAAGAAGCGGGAAAACAGCCATCCTTGCTTTGTTCCTTATCTTAAAGAGGTTCAGTCTTCTGCAGTGAATGGGATACCTGCCATGAACTTTTTACACAGCTTTTATTATGTTGGGGTAGCTACAATGCATGTTAGTTTGCTGAACGTTTTTTACATGAAAGGTGCTGAATTCTGTCAAATGTCTTATCTGCATCGAGAGAATTAGACATCTTTTTCACTTGTTCTGTTAATGTAGTTTGCTAGTATGACCAATCTAGGTTGAGCCATCCTTCAATTCCAGGACCAAACCCTGCTGGGCTGTTGTATATAAATACTTTTTAAATATGCAGTTGAATTCAGTTTGCTAGTATTTTCTTGAGTATTTCTATTCAATATCCACAAGAAATATGGGTTTGTAGTTTTCTTATAGTGTCTACCTAGACTACTTTATAAGGCGACACTGCTGTCATGGAATGAAATAGGAACTGTTACTCCTTCTTCAGTGTTTTGGAAAAGTTTGAGAGTGGCCAGTATTAGTTCTGTGAATGTGGAACTCACCAGGAGAGTCCCTGGGTTTCCAAGCTCCTTACCAGGTACAGGCATACTCAGAGCTCCCTTTCTTAGCAATTTAGAGCTTCCAGTATCTAGAAATTTATCCACTCGGGTTAGCCAAATTGTTGGCATACAATACCACAGCATCTTTAATGATTCTTACTTCTACAGAACCAGTGGTATGTAGTTCTGCCTCTAACTCATTTCATTAGTAATTTGAGTTTTTCTCCTTTTTCACAGTCCGTGTAGATATAGATTGCCCAGCTTAAAGAACCAACTTGGTTTCTGTCACCTGACTTCTTGCAGTTATGAAAGCTATGTATGTTAATTATCTTTTAAAATCTACTGAGAGTTAATTTATGTTATGATATTGGGTCTACCCTGGAAAATGCTCCAGGAAGCATCTGGGGAAAATAAAGGATGCGTTATATTCCGCACACGCTGTAGATGTAGCTGGTGTAGCAAGCCATTTAAATTCCCTGTGCTTCCTCACTTTCTGACAAACAGTTCCACCTACTATTCAGAGTCAGTTACTGAAATAGACAACTATTAAGAAAAAATGGTTTTCTTCTTTAGAAATGTCAGTTTTTGATTCACATACTTTAATGTGCTTTTGGTATATATTTATATTCATTTGTGATATTTTTAATTAAAGCCCTTTTATATTTATTTTAGCATGTGTGTGGATACATGCATGCCACTGTATGTGTTTGTGGAGGCCAGAGGACAACTTGCTGGAGTTGGGTCTCTTCATATACCAAAGGAGTCTCAGGGAATAAACTTGAGTCTTCAAGTTTGGTGGCAAGTGGCTTTACCTGTGCAGCCACTTTCTATTTTGTGTATTTTCTTACTGTGTTGAATTTCTGTTACAATGTATCCTGTTCTTCACTGCCTTCTGTAGTCTCTTTGGCTTTTGAGTACATGTTGTCTGATGGAAGCCAACACCGCTCTCATTAATGTGTTACTCATCTCTTATCCACGCTTCTAACTGGTTTTGTCTCTGAATCTAAACAGGCTCTTATTGACAGCATAACTGGATCACATTTTACCTATTGAGATAAATACTCTTGTGACAGGAGAATCTATTCATATTTACATAATTATGAATAAGGAAGAATTCACTTATATCATTTTACTGTTTACTGTAAGGTTTATGACTTTCTTAGCCATTATTTCATGTATAGTTTATTTTTTTATGGTGAAAAATTTGAATTCCTTTTCATTTTTGTGTATATTTTAAACCTTTTTAGATTTGTGGATATGATTTTTAACATTCTAAAGTAAAAACACTGATTTATAATTATCTAAGTTAAGTGATATACTTTAAAAAAAGCTGCTCTTTTGTAAGTGCAACTGACTCATTTTTACTATTATTTGGTTAATGATAAAAAAAAATACTTCCACATTGTATGGTTCTCAATACACTGGTAATTCTCTTAAGCGTATTAGCATCTTAAATTACATAGAAAACAGAATGTGGCACTGTAAACCTCTGTCATGATGCTGGTTCTGAAACTTGAAAGATTTACCATTTTCAATCAATTTCGTCATAGTGTGCTGGTTATTTGTTTGTTGTGGTCAACTCAACACAAACCAGTCTCATGTGGGAAGAGAGATGCCTCCATGAGACTGTCCTGTGCGTAAGTCTGTGTGACATTTTCTTGACTGATGTGGGAGGGTCCACAAAGCTGAGGGCAGGTACCATTCTTAGGCAGGTAGTCCCGGTTGGGCAAGCAATGGGGAGCAAGCCAGTAAGTTTTTCCCCATAGCTTCTGCTTCAGTTTCTGCCTGGGCTTCCTTCAAAAGTGGGCCATGAATAAGCAAAATAAGGTTTGCTCCCAATGCTGCTTTTGGCTGAAGTTTGATCAAGCAATAGAAAGTGAACCAGAGCATCAGGTTTCTAGGCTCCATCTAGCAGGGCCCTCCAACTTCATACTACATGTCCACAAAGTCAGGCACGAGGAAAAACTTCCTTTAGCCGATTTCTCTGGGAGTATTTTAATTTCTCATGCTTTGAAGACTGACAAGGCACTTTTGGATGGTAGGGCTATAATCTCCCCCTGCCCACAATGAGTACATCAAGAACAACTTTGAAGATTTCTGATAATACATTTCAAATAATTTTTTGTTGATTGTTCTTATAGGTGACAAGGTATTTTTCTCCTGTTGCTTCTAAAAGTCTCTGTTGTTTTTTTAAAAGTGTGATTATAATTAATAATCTAAGCACGAATCTACTGAAAATTGTTCTTTCTGCTTGGGTGTGCTCTATGTGTGTACACATGTGTGTACACACAGAAGCCAGTGTCAATACAGGGCACCTTCTTCTGTGGCACTCCAACTTACTGAACCTGGAATTTGCAGATTCAGCTAGCAAGCCCCAGGAATCCTCTGGTCTCTGTCTCCCAGTAAAGGAATTATAGGCAACTGCCTTTTTCCATGGGTCTGGGGATCCAAGCTCAGGCCCTCATGCCTGAATTGCAAAGATTTTATATTGAAAAGGCTAATGAGTTTCTTAGATGTTCTTGTCTTTCTCATCAACCATGGGAAGTTTTCAGCCATTATTTCATTTATCCTCTCAGTCCCTCTCCTCTGCTGCCACGCTCTAGCTCTATTGGTCAGCTTGGTCTATCTCCCATACCCTGTATGTTTTCTGCCTATCTTTCTTCCCCAACTCAGAGGTCTAAGGCCTTGGGTTCCGTAATTTGGTCATAAGGAATTAATGAATGCCAGCTTAATTAAATCCAGGAGAATGTTCAACCCTTCACAGGATCAAACAAAACAGATTTTTCTCTTTTAATGCATTGGCCCTAGAAAAACAATCGTTCAGAGAGTGCAACACTTCCTGTTAAGAATGATGACCTTAAAAATAAAATGGCAGGAAGTTACTAGTTAACAGTTTTGAATGGCCATGGTTTATCAATGTGTTGTTCAGAGCCCCCTGTTCCTGCTAAAGTCAGTTTAGACAAAATATCCTGGCAGTTGCTCAGGGTTACCTAGAACGTGTTTCTCTATGGCAATCAGCTACCCAATCTCTGAAGTGTCTTACTAAATAGATATTACTCATGGCAATGGTATCTGAGAATAGCAATTTTAATGTTATTCATTTCCTAAACATATTCAGTCAGCTTTGTTTGAAATACAGGAAGCTAATGCAAAAAGAGAACACAAGTAGTAACTCTTAGGAAAACTGATACCTAGGTATTACTGCTCTTCTGAGGTAAAGCCTGCTGGGAACTTCTCTGTACAGCATCCATCCATCTATGCCCTTCTTGCTCTGATTCTGCAGCTTGTCTGAAGGCTGACTACGAGGGGCTGACTACGAGGGGCTGACTATGGGGCTGACTACGAATAAGGGAGCTGGCCAGGCTGCTTCAGTGGGCTGGCAGCACCTGCGACACTGCCTTTGTGAAGCCAAGTGGAGAAAGGTGTAGGAAACCATATCACACAGGAACCAGAGAGCAGCTCTTCAGAGGCAGTGACTGAAGGCAGCCATTGTATGGGGCATTTCAGCCTGGCTACTTTTGTTACGTTGGCTATAAAAGTTCTAAAGTACAAAGCTGAGACTTAAACTTTCTCTACTACACTATGCTCTTTGCACTGTAGAGAAACTGGGAGATGTGCACATATGTATCAGGATACTCACTATATAATTTAGAAAAGGGTTCTTAAAAATAAAACAAAACCAAAACATTTGTTAGCCAGGTGTGGTGACAGAAGCCTTTAGTTCCAGAACTTAAGAGGCAGATGTAGGCACATCTGTGTGTGAGTTTGATGCCAGACTGCCCCACATAAAAGTTCCTGATCCCAAGGATGATGTAGTGAGAATCTGTCTCAAAAAACAGTACAGAACATTTATTTTATGTGTCTATGCATATGTGTACACAGAAGTCAGAGGACAGCCTGTAGGTGTTGGTTTTCTTCTACCATGTTGGTCCCAGGGATGAATTTCATATCACTAGACTTGGTGGCAATTATCTTTGTGAGCCATCTTGCAGGCCTAAAAAAAAACCTTGTTGGTTCTAAATTTAAAATGCTCTAGAAGATAACTAAGGTGAAATTCCTTAGGCATGGGCTTCTAGGTAATTTTTAGGAATAAAAGTAGGAGTCACATAGTATCAAAAGCCAGACAGCTTTGCACTTGGTGGATACAAGACATCCAAGCAAGTGGCTTCTACATCACTCTCACAAGGCTTCCTCCACCAACAGAATTGTGTCCTAGACCATCACCACACCTGGGCAGGTGAGAGGAAGGTGAGAAGCAGTCATCTATATACTGAGCATGCTCCCAAATAACTGACAGACTGGCGTTTGACAGAAGTGAGACTCAGCCTGGAAATCCTTCAGTCAGAAGCCAGATACGGCTTGTTTCACTCCTGCCTCCCAGAGAAAGGGTTGGCAGGCAAAGCAGTAATGCACCCATTGTGCCTCTATGCATAACACTCACTGGCACTTTAAAGACAAGCCAGGATGCACAGTTTGCATACTATGAAATCCTTTTGAGTGACTTGAGTGGTGCAAATAAGGGCTCCACACAGAAAGGTAAAATCTGGACGAACACAGCGGAGGAACACTACACTGGCTGTCTGGACTCATGTTACATGAGTTTGGTCATTTGCTAAAACAATCTGAAAGAGCACACACATCAGCGTTTCCATGTCTGGATTCTAGGTTTCTGTTCTGGGTACCAGTGGCAGACCAACAGGAGCGCTATACAATACAATGCTTACATTCCATTTACATGGCAGTAACCTGCAACCTTGTCAAGCGGGTCTGCAGGCAGAGGCATTCCCAGACAGAGGCCCAGTTTTTGCTCATTGTCCTCCCATAAGGATCCTCTGCTTTCCAGAAGGTGTTCTCACCTTCTGCGTGAGCAATCACGAGCTTTTGGTAGACAGAAAAGTTTGATTTATATATTATCTCTTCACAGTAGGTGAGGGAAAGAGAATTTACACTTTTTTGTTTGTATATGGCACTGACTGATCTGGAACTCACACTGTAGACCAGGTCAGCCTCAAATGCACGGAGATCTACATGCCTTTGCCCCCCAAGAGCTGTACCACCATGCCCAGTGAGACATTATGCCTTTAATAAAAACTGATTTGTGAAAAAAAAATGTAGAGGTTTAAAGAAAAGCAGCAGTATTAAGATTCTGGGTTTTACTGCCAGTTCAACAGTGGAACAGGGACTGTGTGCTGGTCGGCTGCTTCCCTACTCATGGCAAACAAACAGCCGTCAGAGTGCCTCTCCAGAGCAGGAAACACGCACTCTAGCCACAAGATTTCCCAGTCATTAGCAGTGTCCCTGGAGATGTCCCCTGAGGCTGGGTACAGTGAAACATGCATGTGAACTCACTGGTGAACAAGTCCACAGCTCCCTGCTGCAGGATTCTGTGGACAGCCTTTACAAACCTAGCCTGTGGACTTTCCCTTCAATTGCTTCTCCCTGATGCTGTCTGGTCACTGTTACTAGCTGGGTTCCTCATGAAGACCCACAATAGAAAAAAGCATTCCAGTGTTTATTTGAATTTTCACATTTACCAAGGTAGGGCTTCAGTAGTTAGGGCTAATTGTCACCTTGACAAAATCTGCAATCACGTGGGAGACTGGTCCTGATGTGTGCCAGGAAGGGACTGCCTTGATTAGGTTAGTTGGAGTAGACGGCTTCAGTCCCAGGCCAGAATGCAGACTAAGTTCAGAAAGGAAGCTGAGCAGAAGCACACACGGCTTTCTGCTTGCTGACTGGGTGCAATGTGACCGCTGTTTCAAGCTCAGACTTCAGACTGCTCTTTGAACTGTGAGCTAAAAGAATACCTTCTCTCTTCAGTTGCTTTTGCCAGGCATTTCATCACAGCCATGAGGAAGAAACTTAAATAAACGGTACTATGGTTCCAGTTTCCCAAAGCAGGGTTCCAAAATGCACAAAAGACTAGTTAAAAACTGCCAAGTTCTGCAGAAACCATCCCTGTGCACAGAAGCTTCCTCACTGTTAAAAGGCTCCTCTCACACATTAGTTCAGCTCTACAAACAGAAAGCTGCTGAGAAACACATTTTGGTCACAGTGCCCGGGGTGCAGGGACCCCAGGATGAGGGATACAGGACCACAAAGACACCTAGGATGGGTTTTCTAGCAGGAAAGGTCAACTGATGAAGGTGCTTTATGTGAGCTGTTTAGGGACCATGACAGCAAACTGAGGCACTTGACCTGGTGGAGGGTGGTCATGGAGCCATTCCTGGAGGAGAAAGAAGACCTATACAAGTCAAGTCTTAAAGGTGATGGGGCTGGAAGTACACCCTAAGGTGGCTCCCAACTAGCACTTAGTTGCTGACCGCATTGCTCTGGATCAGACAGCACAGCTAGTCTTACCAAGTGATTAATATGTACTGCATGCTGTCACCAGGGTTAACTTGGCACAGTGGCACCCATCTCTTCTTCAAGAAAACACTGTTGAAAGAAGCACAGCATCCAAGCCAAGAGAGGGCTCTCCCTGGGAATCTAGACTTTCTAATTAGGACAAAAGATTTAGCCATGGAGTCAGACAGACCCAGGCTTGCCCTGGTCCCAACACACATGATGTGGGAAGTTCTGATTGCAACCTCAACTTTCCAGCTTCCAGTTCCTGATCTGTAAAATCAATCATTCCCAACTCTTAAGCAAACTGTGCAAGACAATGGATAGGCAGATGTGGCAAATGGAAAACACTCAGTGAATGATTCAAATGTTTTCGGATGAGGTGCAAGAGACTAGCACCTGCAATGTGCACACTGACCACTTTGTTCATATGGGTGCCTCTATAGACTCCTCAGTAAAGTTTACAACATGGCTCGTACCTTACAAGTCCCATGTGGCCTTCTAACACATTCATGTCTGTGGCATCTACAACCACTCTTCTGCCTACTACCAGAGGAATCATATAGCACAGGTGCTTTTTTACCCAGTTTCTATGGCTTAGCATTATGCTAATGAAAGTATCAATCCCTCGCACAGAGCCGTCTCTTCTCCTTTACTGTGTTCCATGACAGGTGCAAGCAGTGGCTTCTTGTTTTGTTTTTTATTTAACTATCGATGAACACCTAGTTTACTACAACCTGAGAGTACATAGGAATACTACTGCTGTGACAGTTCCAGCACACATCTGCTAACAGGCACATGCACATACTGGAGAGCCACCCAGACGTACACTGCTGGCTCACAGGGAAGGTGTGTGTCCATCAGTGTTGGCCAATGCTGACACCTTCTACCCCACAACAATGCAGTAGAGCTCAGGCTACCACACAAACGACCCTGGTATCAGCTGCTTGGTCAGACACTGTGATAGGACTGTGGACAGAGGCTTCTTACTGTAGAGCTCTCTTTAATGGGCATTGGATCTCTCTCTCCACCCTTCTTAAGTGTCATGCCAAGTCTTTTGCCTGTTTTTGAAAACTGAATTACCTTTTTAAAAAGCTGTTTTATAGAATATTTGCTGTATTACATCAGTCCAAAGTCAATAAGGCAAATAATGTTCTCAGCATTTCTCTAATAGTGAGTGCTCCCGACTGGGAGTGTAGTACCTTGTTTAGGAAACCCTCTCCCTTGGTATAGCAATCATACCTCCCATGACTCCTTCTAGGAGCTCTGCAGTCCTCCCGTTCACAGTGATGACTCCTCTTGAATTAACACTACTGAATGGTGAAGGAGAGACCTAGGGCACTCTGCAGCCCCTACCTCCCTCTCCATTATCGGGGACCTCTTCCCTGTGAATGAAGGGTCCTGGCAGTATTTCTGCACTCTCTGTTTTGCTCTGGATGTCAGTCTGGAGTGTTAGCACTGATTACAGCAACTGCAGAAGTAAGTTTGCCTTTCTCACACAGACTAAGAGACATAATAAGATACATACAAAGGAACGCTTACTTATTAAGAAGCTATGAGGGGTTATTCAGGATGCTTTATAAACACGATGATATTTCAGTCTCTATTACCTGGGAGGGAGCAGTAGGGACTCACAGACTTAGTAAGGGGCCTGGGTGTGAAGAAGTGACAGAAAGCAAGTCCAGGTCTGTTTGGATCTGGAGCATACACACCTGCTGCTGTGCCATGTTTCCTCAGCACAGGACTACATGCTATTACTTCTACAAAGACTTACAGTTCTCCATGGAAGTGAACTGTGTGTATGTGTGTGTGTGTATACACACATACACACATACACACACACACACACAAATGTAGTCTTTCAATACAGGGGGAGGGATTTAGATATGGAGATGGGGGGGGGATCATAGCATACACATAACAACCCAGCTTAGGCTCTCATTCTATCCCTGTCCCCAGCCAATCCCCCCAATAAAAACAATGTATGAAAAAAAAAAACCCACATCAAGGACTACCGATCAAAACATAGATCAAAAAAGAACGAAAAGAAAAACATTTCAAATAAAGTTCAGCTGTTTCTATTTGGGAACAACAACAAAAAAAATCCCACTTGCCACAATAAACTGACAAATGAGAAATTGACTCTGCGGTAGTGGAGCTGGAATTTTCCGATGGCACCAGTTACTCTGTCATTACTGTGGGTGACCCAAGACGGGGTGGGGGCGATCAACAGCTGGGAGCTGGCTGGGCTCACATCTCTGACCCAGGAGTAGTACCCCAGTGCAGCCCTGCAGGGTTAGGCTCCCCTCTGAGCCACGGCTTTCCCCTGGCAGTGGAAATCCCTGTTGGTTGTATAAGCTGCTTCCAAAGAGAACAAAAACCTTCCTGCCTCAGCCTAACCCCAACCCCAACCCAGCTCTGTCATGCCAGCCTGATCTTCCCGTCTGCAGGTGACCAAGGAGGCAGGGGTCTTTACAGTGATGTCTACTGATTTCTCATGGAAGAGAGCGGACATCTGCAATCATTTCAGGCCCCACCATAATACTTAGAAAACACTCAAGGACACTATACAGCTGGTTTATCGGGGGAAGAAAATGGTGGTGCACACGCAAATAGCAACTCCTGCCCCTCTCAGACAGAAACACTGCACAAAAAAAGAGATGGGGGGAGGTCTTTGTGAGGGGAGGAGGAGGCACAGAAGAAGAGGAATGCAGAAGGGGAGAGGGAGGTATCTAAACCTGGATTAAAAACTTGGCTAGGGTGCCTAAAAGAAATGGGTTAAGTCAAACATTCAAAATTATTGACAAACCTAGGATAAAGATTCACTAACAATTGAAGAACCCTTGGGAAATTTTTTTTCTTGGTCACTCTGATTTTCTCTTGGTCTGCCTCCTAATTAATAAAAATAAGTGCAAGAATCAAATAATGGTAAGACTTACATAGGAAGAATCGAAAGGAAGCTCAGGCAGGCAGCAGTGGCACACGCCTTTAATCTCAGTGCTCAGGAGGCAGAGGCAGGTGGAGCTCTGAGTTCGAGGCCAGCCTGGTCTACAGAGCAAGTTCCAGGACAGCCAGGGCTACAAAGAGAAGTTCTGTCTTGAAAAACCCAAACAAACGAGCAAATAAGCAAGTAAATCAGTAAATAAATGTAAAAGAGGTTTATGAATGACGGTGGGGCTTCTAAGTGAGAGTGCTGTCTCTGATCGGGCAGACTGGTCTCTGATCGGGCAGACTGGTCTCTGATCGGGCAGACTGGTCTCTGATCGGGCAGACTGGTCTCTGATCGGGCAGACTGGTCAGTTTTCAATTTAATTTGGACCTGTTAACTTAGGAATGTGGAAGGGGAGTCGTTGATTAGCACAACATTTACCCTGAAGTGTTTACAGACAGCAGTGGAAACACTCAGCACAGCACTGATACAGCCTGAGCCACGCCACTTCCCATCTTTGTTAGACAGCATCAACAACCCTCACAGAGCTCACCCAGTCTTGCCTGAGGCCTGGACCAATGTCAGATCTGTAAAAGACATTCAATAAGCACTGCCACAGACAGGAGAAGGGAGTTCTAGGCACCAGGAAGCCCAGGCACATCTACACATTTGAGTTATAGAAAAGACAGCAACAGAGCCACTTAAAGAAGGAAGCAGGAAGAGAAAAACAGAGATGCCAAAATAGGCAGTATACCCAGGGCATGATTAATTCTGGTAAAACATCAAACCATGGGTCTGGTGAGATGGCTTAGTAGGTAAGAAACCTTGCTGTTCTTCCATAGGACAGAAGTTTGATTCCCCAAACCAATGCTGGGCATGCATCTGTGTAAGGACGTGCATGGGAGGTCAGAGGGCAGCTCTGCAGGCCAGCTCTCTCTCCTTCCACTTGTCCATGGGCTCTGGCATCAAACCCACATTACTAGCCTTGCAGGGCAAGCACCTTTACACACTGTGAGCCATCTCACCAGCCCAAGAAAAGCATTTTCAAACAGACTTAGATCGACCTCCAACGACAGAGCCATATTAAGGGAAATTCTAAAAAGAGCAGAAGGAGAATGCCAGGTAGATGGGCAGATGTGAGTAAGGACAGGAAACATGCTAAGCATGTGCACAGAGCTAAACAAATACTGACATTGTATAAGAAGAATCAATTCTTCATTATTTATTTTTTTAATCCTTAAGTGTGTGCATTTGCATATGTGCCACGGTATATGTGGAGGTCAGAGGACAAGTTGTGGTGTTGATCAAGACTGGCAGCAAGCACCCTTATATGCTGATCCACTTTGTTGGCCCAAGAAACATACTTTATGAGGTTCCAAATACAGAACAGAACACGTCACAGCCAGAGTATGGCAAGGGTCTTAGTGGTCCTGGACTACTGAAGAAGAGGAATGAGGCTAGAGATTGGAAGATTCTGTCCTGTGCTCCAATTGTTCAGGAAACAGTGTCAATAGTTAACAAGCAAGAGTTCACGAAAGTAAAAGCATATGACCAGCAAAGGAAATAATTCATCAAGTGTAGAAATGGCCTGCCAATGTGAGAGGCATCTTTGCTAGGTATACATCTCACAGGATCAATATCTAAAATATACAAATAACTCTGAAAACTAAACACCAAACAACCCGGTTTAATGAGCTAATGAAGTGAACAGACAATCCTCAAAGGTAAAGTATGAAGGGCCAATAAACATATAAAAAAATGTTTAACACTTGTGCCCATCAGACGCACACATACTCACACGCACACACACAAAGGATACTGAGTTTCTGTCTCACCCCACTGAGAATGGCACTCAGAGAACTAGGCAGCTACAAGGTGAGCAAAAGGAACTTCACTTAATTGCACTGCTCACAATAGCTACATGATGGGGCCAGCCTACATGTCCATCAAGAGAAACAATAAAGAGACTGTACTCTGTGTGTGTGTGTGTGTGTATGAATTTTCAGTTATAAGGAAATCAGGCTTTCTGCAAGAAAAAAAGATGTAAATGGAGAGACAGTCATATTAAACAGATTGTCAGTTTCAGAAAGACAAGTCTGACAGGTTTTCTCGCATTTGTGAGTCCTAAAGTTTGTATGTCCACCTGCTGTCCACATACTGTGTGTCCAATGGCAGTGATGAACACAGCTCAATCCAAAGCCATCCATAACCTCGGGGCTAGCGAATGGGACAGTGGAGCATCTGCTTCACGTGTTGTGAGAATACAGTAAGACCGTGTGGAAACACACAGTAAGGATTAGCCTTGGTGATCGATGTGTGCAGGCCCCCCCCTCCCCCGCCACCGCAAGCATACTGCAAAGCTCCCCTTTGTCTTTGTTAAATGCAAGTACCAGAAAACCCTTCTCCACTCTCAGCTCGGTAAACCGTTGGTAGAGGCCATGCCAGGATGACAGGGCTCTCTCATTGGGAAAGACATCTGCAACTTCTACTGCCCCCACCAAGGCAAACACTCTTCTTCTGACCTTCCTTTTTCTTTGAGCTAAAACACCATTCATTCTACTCTGCAGACTATGCAGTGCCTGAAGACAATGCACACAGTGTGTCAACTTGGTGTGAAGGAGAGTCTTCTGAAGCTCTTGGTTTGGCTTTTCCTGATTCCATGAACTACTGTGCTCTTTAAAATGAGATTTCTATATTGTAAATCAGGCAAATGGCAGCATCTTTAGCACAAACGTAAAGCATTTCTGTTTACTTCCTCTGAAGCCGCCAAGAGTAGATTCTCCCAGCTACACCACCTCTTCCCATCCTAGGCGGGGCTCCTCACTGTCTAACCAGGCCTTACTCTCTCCACTTTCAGCTTCATAAGGGCTCCTCTTACAAACACAAAAGCACAAGGCCATGCAGGGCTCAGAGCAAAGGTCAGGACAGAATTTAGCTCACCATGTAAGTTCTTATAATTAAATAAATTTCATTTCAAATCTAAAGAGGTTGCGCCTGGTCCCTGACTAATTATTGTACTAAACTATTTTATTTGGCATCATGACACTGAAGGAAATAATCAAGGTCTCATGAAGAACACTAGCCAGGGAGGACAAACAACTCAAGGGGCAGAGATCACACGTCAGCAGCAGGGGGCTGCAGGACAGTCTTTAATAAGGAAAACTAATGGGCACAGAACGTTTCTTACTGCTAAGGTACAGAATGCTCCTCCTGCTTCTGTGGTCAAACCTTTGTTAAAGTAGTGCTAACTGACAGTTTAAGATCTTTACCTCAAAAACAATCAAATGTCGTATGCTTATTCTAAGGAGCAAACACATACTTTGGAAGATGAGCTGTCTTTGTCACACATCTTAGCCACATGATGTCTTCAGATGTCCCTGTTACCTTGAACACCAGCTCATTATACTGTGAGCTAGCCATCTTATATACTGAACCAACTCCGAGCCCGGGACAAGCCAGGTTATAGCACCTGGTTATGGGTCATGTGCAAGGATACAGGGGTTGTTGTCATCGATGTTGCTGCTGTCCAGGATCAGAGGAATGCCATCCAGTTCATTCACCTAACGGAGAGAAGACAGACAACCAGGTCAGCATCACTGAATAGAGACTCCTTTCTCCTCCCTAATTTCCTGATTATTATAATACTGTTTCACCTGTCAACAACCCAGAAATATATAAAAGCAGATATACAGGGATTGGATAGATGGCTCAGTCAGTAAAATGCATGCTTTACAACAGTAAAGACCTGAGTTTGATCCCTAGAACTCATTAAAAAAAAAAAAAAAGGCAAACACACACACATACACACACAGAGGACAGACACAGAGGTGCACACTTGCAATCCCAGCACAAGAGCAGAAGGCTACAAAGGTCAGCCTAGCCTAAAGAGTGAGCTTCATATCCATGAGACCCTGTCTTAGAAACAAGGTGGATGGGTTCACCAAGGAGTAACACTGGAAGCTGCCCTCTGGTCTCCACACACAGACCCACACTTGTGCACACACCACACAAAAAGAGTAACGCAGACATGCGAGCACAGAGACAACTTTATTCTTTTCGCTCTCCCTTCCTCACGACAGTTAGGGCATTTCGGCAGCCATATTTGAAAAGAGCAGAAGCAGACTGCGCATGAATGTTGCCTTTTAAGGATAAACACCTTACCAGAGTTTTAAGGATAAAGAAATGCTATCAAAAGAGAGACGAGGCCATGTTCTAAGGAAAAGCTTCTCTAACCAGGACTCGTGTCCAGAAACAAGAGAGAAAAGGTTTTAACGACTGACATTAAAAAAGAAAAGATAAGTGAAAACTGAGGAAAATATCTGTAGGATATTACAGATTTGTAATGTAATTGCAAGGGACTAGCATTCTAATTCAGAAAGAATTGACAAAATACAGTCTAAGCCCCTCTTGCAGTGAGTAGCAGGGGCTGTAGGGTGTCAGCAGGGGACCAGGGGTGAATACAAGCTGGAGTTGAAGTCTGGCCAGGATCCCAACTTTGGGCACATTATGGAACCTTGAAGACTCAATCTTCTCATCAATAAAATGGGGATGTAAAATTCTATTTCAAAGAAAACAGGAACAACAGACTAGATTGTGGCTGAGGATTATGATGCTAGCTGACTGCAGCAAGAAATGGGGACTTCTGAAAGCCCAAGGAAGCAGGGGTACTTTCAACAGGGCAAATACGGACTTTCCTTCTGCATGGGGCTAAGCTACCAACTTTTTGACAGTGAGAGAAGAATAAAAAATTTCTTCAGTAAAAAAAAAAAAAAAAAAGAAAAAAAAAAGAAAAACCCCCCCAAAAAACTTAAAGGAAAAAAAGTAAAATTCTAAGGTCTATCAAGTGGGCAAGATTTCTTCTATAGAAGTGAAATCACACCAGGGACAGTGGTGGCACAAGCCTTTAACCCCAGCACTTGGGAGGCAGAGGCAGGCGGATTTCTGAGTTCAAGAGTTTGAGGCTAGCCTGGTCTACAGAGTGAGTTCCAGGACAGCCAGGGCTATACAGAGAAACCCTGTCTTGAAAAACAAAACAAAACAAAACAAACAAACAAACAAACAAAAAAGAAGTGAAATCACATGATAAATACTGAAATTTAAGCAAGCTGTACAGGTAAATTAAAGATTTATTAAACATCATGGCTCCACTGAAGCTGTGGGCTCCTAGGTAAACATCTCACTCACAGGGCTGCATTACAGAAGGTTACAGGAAACTTTTTATGGACCCATGGACTATTTTCAATGTACACGGACTATTCTAGACACAGACAACAAATACATAATTATAGACTTAAGAATGAACACGGGGGAAAGCTCACTGGGCCAGAAGACATAAATGTAACACCTCTCCAAGAGGCCTGACAACAAAATTAGTTATTACAGAGCGCAGGTTTATTGCTCCAGTTACATGTATAGAGTGACTATCTGGGACCAGGGAGAACAATTAGGAAATTAACGAGTTTTCTTCTGTTAGCACTCCATAAAAAAGGAAGTTGTTTGTTTCTTTACCTAACATGTTAGGAACTGATTGTAAACCCCTAATAAATGAGTCACCGGTTGTAGTTCTCTGGGGGAGCCAAGCTCAGTCAACACTTTCTTTTTACATGAGAATGCTGCCCTACTAGACAGTAAGCCTGGCTTCAACAAACATCAGGGGCCCTGGAAACCAGACAGAGGATAGTTAACTGGTTATCTGTTTCCTTTCTGTCCCACGGGAGCCAAGTGATGCTGGAGGAAGACTGCAAAGCATACAGGCCCTAAGAGAGAGCAAGCACCTTTAGGAACACAGACAGGGCTGGTTAGCCTGACGGGTTGGATACTGAAAGAGTACACAATACTAAGGAGTGGCAGAAGTTTGCCCATCAGACCTCAGTGTTTAGTAAAAGAGCATTCATAACACAGATCTTAGAGCAGACTCACAGACCACAATCTCATGCCAAAAAGAAGAACCAGTGCTGGGGCTGTACAGCACTTCCCTAGCGAACTTCAGGTCCCTGGTTCTATCCCCAACACTACAGACAGACAGACAGACAGACAGACAGACAGACAGACAGATTCCAAATTTTAGCCAGGCCTGGTGGTGGACATTGCTTTGTTTGTGATTTCTCAGAATTGCCTTGGCTGCTGCACTCATCTGACAGTGCGGCTATAAACACAGCAGCACAGAACCAATGGCTGACATACAGCCGTCCATTCTCTCTGTTTTGGTGGCAAGGAGTTGAAGGGAAAGTGGTCAGCAGCATGTTTTGGTTGCTGTTGCCTTTCTATTAAACATGGTAGAAGAGAATCTGCTGCAGGCTTCTCTGGGCCACTGGAGGGTCCTTTTTGGCTTGCAGATCTCTGCTTTGACTTTCACATGATGTTTGGCCTATACCTGTGGACTGTGTCCAAAGTGCTCCTTTGTATAAAGACACTAGTCACATGAGTTAGGGCATCTGCAATGACTATTTCCAAATAAAGGTCACATATAGCACTTCAACACAGAAAGATGTACTTAAAAACAAACAAACAAATTATGAGATTTAGACTGGTATAGTCTAAGAAACTGCCACATAACATCTTGGAAAAAAAATGACATTCTTACAAAGTTGAGTTTTTCTTTAAATCTCAGCTTCTCTTGGTAACTTTTTATGCTTTTCAGGTCATACATATTATATATGAAATATATGTATATATATAAGAAATACATGTTTTTTATTTCTTTTTTTTTTTTTTTTTTTTGGTTTTTTCGAGACAGGGTTTCTCTGTGTAGCCCCGGCTGTCCTGGAACTCACTCTGTAGACCAGGCTAGCCTTGAACTCTCGAACTCAGAAATCCGCCTGCCTCTGCCTCCCAAGTGCTGGGATTAAAGGCGTGCGCCACCACCGCCCGGCTTATGTTTTTTATTTCTAAGAATTTCATATATAGATCTTAATATATTTATATACCTTATTCCTAAGAATTTCATGCTTTATAATGGCATTGTAGAAATTTTCATTCTTTGCTAGATATTTTTATTTGTTTGGTTTCTGCAGACAATTTTTGCTGTATTGTTCAAACTGAGCTCAATTCATGGTCCTCCCAGGCATGAGGGCTCTATAACAATTCCTCTCTCTTTTGTTCACCTGGTTGTTCCTGAATTCAGGGTATACATACATCTTTAACTTCCTACAACCTGTTTATAAACAGCGTCACACTAATTCACACACAATAGGTACCGCCATGCTTTAAGGAAGAAACTATGTTTTGTATACAGCTGCTACAACAGAATAGGACAAGTTAAATCTAACCAATGAATGTATGAAGCCAGTGTTGTGTTGTTTCTAAACTGAGGAACAGAGCAGTACAGGGGAATTACAAGCCACTTAGATCCTCCCCACCACCAGTCCTGTAACATGAATGAGACTGAATATAGTCTCCACAAGGCATCCTGCATCCGGATCAGGCAGCCTCCTCAAAAACGGAGAATATAGCATAGATCACGATGCAGACAAGGTAATGATCTTGCTGACATATTCAAATTCATCTCAGTCTGCAGAGAAACCCACCATGTCAGCTCAGCCCTACGTACGGTTTCTCTCATTCCCAGAAAACCACTAAACTGAAAGAGGCTATATCAGAGGTCTGTCATGAACTCTTCAGTAACAATGTTTAGGTAGATCATAGCAACAGGAAAAACATATAAACACTGTGTGCTCCCAAGTAATGATGTAGGAAAAGTTAATCTGATGATATCTTTAAAGATCAGAGATGCTCAGGGAAACTGTGAGGAGCGTGTATGAAGTTCTTCAAAGCTCGCCAAGGAGACAGAAGCAGCAGCAGCAGAAAGATAAATAAAGCGTAAGACTGGTATTGCTAACTGAGGAGTCATCTGGTTTTGTTTTGATTTTGTAACTTGTCACACATTTCCCCTTTCTTCCTCAATCTATGTCCCACCCCACTCCTGTCCTGCTCAGTCTAAAGTTCACGGCCTCTCCGTCTTTACTTATTATTACACACACCACACTCACAATAAACATATACATACAACCTGCTGAATCTACTTAGCGTCACTTATATGTACATAATTTTAGGGCTGACCACTTGGCACTGGATAGCCCACTAGGGAGCCCATCTATGAGGAACAGTTATATATTCTCTCTCTCTCTCTCTCTCTCTCTCTCTCTCTCTCTCTCTCTCTCTCTCT
>NW_021620598.1:2527378-2556961 GCF_004785775.1 Grammomys surdaster | reverse complement strand
TCTCTCTCTCTCTCTCTCTCTCTCTCTCTCTCTCTCTCTCTCTCTCTGTCTCTGTCTCTGTCTCTGTCTCTGTCTCTCTGCAGTCTTTGGGTTTTCGGCCCACCAGATTCCCCTTCTCTGAGCTACCTTGTCAACTGGTGTTGTCATTGTTCAGGTCTGGTTTACAAAGTCATATCGTTGAGATGGAGGGAAGGGAAGGTGGGCTGAGGGTGGGCAAGCCAGAACAAAGGATGCATGAAAAAATCCCTAAGGAAACCCACTATGTTTGTAAACTAATTTAAGAACATAATAGGCGTTTGAACACAGACACTGTACACAGGTGGACAATGATTCTGCTAGGAGATATGGGTTGTTAAGTAAAAATCCCAATACCAGGCTTGAGACATCACCTATGAGGTACCCCCTATGAACTGGGCCCCAGAGGCCCCTAAAATAATTCGGGTCATTGCCATTGATTGATCTTAGATGCTAACCAGAACTACACAGTAAGATCCTACTGTTGAAGACACAATACACCTTCACTGCAGGATGCAGAGAAATCAGGGAAGAAATCTTCTTGGTGACTAGGTTTCATAGTGCCAGAAGGCACTTGTTGGCTGCTGGGGTAAGTGATATCCCTGCAGCTAACCCTGCCTGCTACAATACCAGAGCCTGTCATGCAAGGCATGTCCACTGGTACAATAGTGCATAGCTTACAGACAGGAGTAACTAGCTGCTTTGGAGCTGGATCTGAAGCCTGCTCTACAAGAAGGAATCCAGGCCCAATACTACTATAAACCTCATCAAACCTCACACACATGGACAAATGCTTTAACTTTAATGTCTTTGGACTTGAAATGTAATCTCTGGATTTTCGTGACTCCCTGGAAATTTGATAATGAGTTAGAATTAATATTCAAATTATGGAATGTCTCCTGTGGACATTTGATGATAATGAATTTAGGCCTCTCACAGGAGTATACCAGAATGGAATACATTATCTGCCTTGAGGTCAATGTGATTTGGAGTTAATGAGATTCATGTGTTGTTCTGACCCACTTAAAAGTCTCCTGGGGGCAAAATGTCCACTCCTCACTAGCGGTTGATGAGGAGAAACAAAAGAAGCAGCTTGGTGCTGGCAGAACAGCCAGACAAGTGAAGGCAGAGTACCCAGACACACCGAACTTCTTCCCAAAGGACAACACTCCATGGCCTTGGGTGATCAAAGGTGACACACTACACCAGAAGACCACCACAGAAAGTGCCAGCTGGCTTGAAAGGTCCTTGCTCTGTGCTGATATAATATTTCCCAACTTCTACAGGTCATAGCTACTGACTGTCAGAGGCTGGCCAAAATCCAAAAGAAACCACAGAACTCATATCTATTTGCTGTTTGGTGCTTTCAAAAATTATGACAAGAACTATTTTCATGCAGTCTTGTGTCCTTCAGCTGATGATAGCTACTCACTTTAAATATGCGTGTGAAGAAGACAAAACATCTCTGTAACTGATCCCACCTATGTACACACCTACCCTCCTTCACACTCAAACCAATTTCCAACCTAAAGCATATAGAGATGAGAAGGGGGTGTGTGACTATAATTACATAGGAAGGAAATAAGCAGGATGATCTAGTAGAGGAATTGGTAAGTCATTTTTGATGGCTGTCGGAGAGACCTTCTTAAACAATGAAAACAACTGTGCTGTGACCTCATCTATGAGTGTGATCTAGCCATGAAGATCAGTCAGCTACAAGACGCCAATAAAAAGCCTTCAGACAGCAAGCAGAAGCAGAGTGTGAGACACAAAGAAAGGGCTGAGTGAACCTGAGCTGACAACCCACACCAACATGGGGGCATGCAGAAAGCCACTGGCCGCTGTAGAAGAACTTGGAGAACAAAGAAGCCAAATCCTAAAGACGGTCCTAAAGGGTGTTCTATGGACCAGCAGCACAATCTCAACTCAACTTGTTCTGATATGTCAACACGTAGGCCCACCCCATGCAGAAGCTCAGGCTTAGGGCCTAGCAATGTCTACAATGCAGAAGTGCTTCTTGGTCTTTACTGTGACTCCACATCAGGCGGGAAGTTTTCAAAAGTACTGAGACTTCCATCCATATCCTAGCAACTGAATCTGAAATTGCAGTGTGTGTGTGTGTGTGTGTGTGTGTGTGTGTGTGTGTGTGTGTGTGTATCCTAAGCATATGTACATGACAGACAGGAGAGTCTATGACAATATAAGGTCATAGAAACTAGTAAACCACTCAAGACTGCAGTAACCCAGTTTAAAGTATTGTTCGCTCACTGAAACAGGATGTCCCTATGAATCCCACCTGGCCATGAACTCATGCTCTCCTTGCCTCAGTTTCCCCAGAGTTGGATTCCATTTGTGAGCATCCATGCTCAGCTTTTGAATTAGATTTAACCCTAAAGAACTGAATAGAAAGAAAGAAGCACAGCACCAGAATACCTGTGAGGAAGCTGCAGCAGAAGCAGAACACAAAGGGATGTGGGCTTGGATCATAGGCATAAAGGGAAAGGAAGAAGATCTCCGGCTGGCTTTCAGGAATTGCTTCTGGGGGGGGGGGGGGTGGGGGTGGGGGGGGGGAGGGTACGAGCAAGAAAAAAAACACCAAGGAGCTAAATGGCACTGGTGTCTCATTCCCTGAGACTGGGAAGAAAATGCTATACTGAGCTGAGATACTTAGAATAGTCTTTATGATAGAGATAGGTAAAGAAGGGGTTATGGGGAGAGGCAACTAATGCTGAAGGCCATCTGAAAAATCACCCCGAAACCCACTACTGTGGAAGCCTTCTGGAATATACACACATATGAAAGAAAGGTGCTGGAAAACCCCACCCCTAAGCCCACCGTCAGTAACCCAGAGATAGCAGGTCACGTCATTAATAGCTGCAAAAACACAACAGATTTCCACTGTTGAGAAAAGTCGAGTATTCTCCCTGCACACATGTGCTATACCCCCTTGTAAAAAGACAGTACCTCCTCTTCCTGCCCTCTTTCCCTTTCCACCCTCCTTCAGAGGGAGCCTCTGCATATCCTCCCCCAATCAACTGTTGTCATGAGATCTGATGCATGGTTTGACTTCGTGGCATCCACCACTTAAGACATAACAAAAGGCAGCTAAATGGAGTCACCAAATAATCGTGGAGACAATGACTCAAGTAGACATCTTATGCCACCAAGTAAAGCTTCCACTGGCAGGAATGAGTTACAGCTCACTGAGTCGTTGGCCAAAGGGGTCTCATGGGATCCCCACCCTGCCAAACATCACAGGCTACCACCATGGTTATCAGTTGCTCTGCACAATCTGATGGTAAGGCCCAACTGCTGAAAACAGCATTTTCTTATGTCGTGAATCATGGAGAAGTCAAGCTGATGCCTCACTGAGAAGCTTTATACCTACTGGCTAGAAGTCAGTACTGGACAGTACTCTGCATACTCAGTATCAGCCTGTGACCCGCCGGCAAGGTATAATGGTGTACCAGCAGCACAAATGTTATAGAGTAACTGACTCCCACTCCACAGGAGGAAACCCATAGCTCACCCTGCTAACGCGGCCAAGAACCTTAGACTTAGCTAATTGTAGACCTAGGGGGAAACTTAATACTTTATTCTGTTAAAGGAACACATCAATAAAATGATTCCTAATGGCATATGATATATTCATAACTACATTTTAATAAAAACTTTACTGAACAGTGGATTACTTGGCCTTGTATTATTAGAAAGATTGCACATTTTCTTACCAACTTAGGTTTTTGAAATAAATGTTCTTGGAAATAAAGGCTTTAACAATAAAAGCTCTGATCAATTGATATATACCAGGGTCATCCTTAGGGGGTGTTGAAACAGAGCAAGGCAGAATCAACAGGGCACTAACTATGAAGACAGGGAAGATGGACAAGTACATACCCAACATGTCTTGGGGCTGGAGAGTTGCACATAAAGCTACTAAAGAATTGTACAGTGCATTGCCAAGGCTCAAGTCTCTGAGACCTCATCCCTTAAGTAACCCTCCTTACCCAGAAAACTGTCAGGAAGGAAAAGCCTGGAGGACAAAGTATGAAAAACAACTGACTGTAGCACACTGCAGCACACCACAGCACACTGTAGCACACTGAAGCACACTCCAGCACACTATAGCACACCGTAGCACACTGTAGCACACAGCAGCACTCTGTAGCACACTGCAGCACACTGTGGCACACTCCAGAACACCGCAGCACACTATAGCATACCACACCACAATGTAGCATACTGCACCACACTGTAGCACACTGTAGCACACAGCAGCACACTGCAGCACACTGCGGCACACTGCGGCACACTGCAACACACCATAACACACAGCTTCAACACAGAGAGGAGCACAGAGAAGAAGAGATACTATGATTCCACAGTGAACACAACTGAGTGAGTCAGTTTTTATGCAAACCACAGCGGCTCTTCAAAACTATAGCTGTGCTCTTGGGCAGCTAGAATAGCAGTTCTCAACCTGTGGGACAAAGCTCTTTGGGGGGAGTGTTAAACAACTCTTTCACAGGGGCGCATATCAGATACCATGCATATCAGGTGTTTTCATTACAACTCGTTAACAGTAGCAACATTAGCTATCAAGTAGTAACAAAAGTAATTTATGGTTGGGGTCACCACAGCATGAGGAACTGTATTCAAGAGGGTTGCAGTTTTAAGAAGCTTGGCCCCACTGATCTAGAGGAACAAAGAGCAACAGGATTAATGAGAAGTATTTTCTAAGTTCAGCTACTAAATTCCAAGAAGGTCACTACATACAACACAGACATAGTAATATAAAGACAAGCATCTTTATATTTGTGATGCCCAGTGGTAAATGCTCCATTTTTTTTTAAATAAACAACTACACATGAATTTAGACAATTTTCTCACAAAACCTTCCACCTAACTGGTTTTACTTAAATGATGAATGAAGTCAGCTAGTTTTAAAGACTATTTTTAGACTATTTAAAGACTATATTTCTAGATACAAGACTTAAAAATAATGCAGCAAACACAGAAAACCTACCACCTAATTGATCTTAAATTAGGAGAACATGCAGAGTCGGGAACTCAGGCAGCATTTGATGAATGAAAGCTCACTCAGTGCATTCCTACTGCCTGCTGCCACTTCCTCAGTTACAAACCAACCAGACACCTTCAAACTAGATGTCAAAGGCATCTGCCAGGGATTTGGAATGCAGAGCACAGGAGTCCACAGGAGGGACTCTGCCTTAGCCTTTGCTTCCTGGACCTTCTCTCAATCAAGGAGCCATGGCAAGAAAGCCATTGAGGGGCACAAGGACAGGAAGGGGAGACTGCACTGTCATCTGCACAGCTTCAAGGGATGGTGACCTGCCTCTCACACGAAAGTCAAGGAAACAAAACAAAAGCTCCATCACAACCAGAGGGTGCCACCTGAGTTAAATGATAAGAAAACAGACTAGAGCAATATCCAGCTTCTAGAAAGTACCATGAGTGAAAGACATCAATATAATCACTTGTAGTTACACTTATGGCATTCTGTTGTATTCTTTGTAGAAAACTTTAAACCTGTTGATTCATTAGTGTTAGTTGTCTATGACTGTCATTTCTTACAGACAGTTTAATAAAATAAAACATCAAAGATGGCCAGTGACATGTTTAAAGAGCTTTACATGAAAGTCCTCTGTTTTGAAGCAGAAGAAAATATGAATAGAAAAGCACCTCTTTAACGCACTTGAGTACACACTACTTAAATCTCCACTCCACCTAGATGCAGCTTCACAGCCACAAGATATGACTTGAGAAAGCTTAACACAAAAGGGGATTGGAAACCACGGCAGTGGCTGAGTTGTTCTAGCACAACTGTGCTGACAGGCACAGCTACATTTAAAAGACAAACAACCTATACAGAGAGCTTGTGAAAATATGCACTCCACCTTGCCTGCTTAAGGTGCAATTCCCACCCATAATGCCTCATCTACGCCACACTTCAGTGCCTGGACAAACAGCATTCTGTCCTGAATGTGTTTGGTCTTTAATTTTTAACCTATGGTCAGAACTCAATTTTCTGTTGCAATATCTGCTGAGCTCTGGCCCTTAATAAATAAGTCTTGGAGCCTGGTGCTCAACTTGTCTGTGGTGTAATATCTACTGAGAGACGAATCATCCTCTGGATCATCTAGGAATCTGCCACTCTAGACTGGGAATGACAATCTCACATAAATAAGAATGGAAGGACGCTTGTTCAGGTATTATTCTACACTGAGTGTCCTCTGGACATGGCAAGGGATAAGGCTAATAGGGCAATGGGAAAACCAATTATACGCCTGTCCTTCCTTCCCTTATAGACAAACTGGCAGACACTTCTAGGGGAATCATGTGGCTGCCACTATCAAATGGGGCAATCTTGAAGCGCCTTCCTGTTACTGAGATTAGGTCCATGCACCAGTCAGATGCAGTTCAGAAGCTACTAGTTCTTCTACAAAATGAGAAGTGTGAGGGTGAGATCTATGCCAATATCTGATTCTCAGACAGGTTTGCAAGGCAGCATTCCTATCCAGCAGATAAAGAGCAGACAACTTGCAGCAGTTAACTAGTTCAAAGCCACACAGCTTAGTGACCGGCAAAGCTCATGTCTGTTTAATTAAAAATGTATGCATTCAATTTTTTCCAACTCTGTGAAAATATTTCTCATCTTCAGAACAAACAATGGCAGGCATGATAGTGTGATGCCTGTAATCCCGGCATTCTGAAGACAGACGGAGGTGGATGCACAAAGCTAGAGTGGATTGTATAACAAAGCTCTGTCTCAAACATTAACAAAAAATTAGGGAGAGAGAGGGGCAGAGAGGATGGTTAAAACAATATCAAATATACTGAAACCATCCATAGTGGAGAAAGTGGAAGGTTTAGCTGCTGTGGGGAGGCATCTGCCATGGGAGGGCACAGCAGCAGTCTCGAGGGACCCAAGAACAGATCTAAAGTTCTAAACTCTCCAGTCCTGACAACAAGAAGGAACTCTATAGAATTTTCTCAGTGCCAGAGGAAAGGTTCAGCAGCTCAGAACACCTAGTTATTTTATAAGAGATCTCTCTCCATGGCTGATTTTGGTGCTAACATCTGGAAAGTCAGAAATCCTTTTTTTTTAAAAAAAAAAAAAAAAAACATTTATTTAAAAAAAAAAATCATACAACAGGTTTTGAACATGTATTCTCCTCCCCCATTTTCCTCAGATCTTCTCTACCACGGTTCTCTAGGAAGAAAGAAAGAAAGAAAGAAAGAAAGAAAGAAAGAAAGAAAGAAAGAAAGAAAGAAAGAAAGAAAGAAAGGAAGGAAGGAAGGAAGGAAGGAAGGAAGGAAGGAAGGAAGGAAGAGAGAGGAGAGAGGGAGGGAGGAAAGGAGAAGAGAGAAAGAGAGAAAGAGAGAGAAAAAAAAAGAAAGAAAGAAAGAAAGAAAGAAAGAAAGAAAGAAAGAAAGAAAGAGAGAGAGAGAAAGGAGAGAGAGAAAGGAAGAAAGAGAGAAAGGGGGAGGGAGAGAAAGAGGGAAGGAGAGAGGGAAGAAAGAAGGAAGCATACACACACACACACAACACACACACACCCCAAGCAAATGACAGATAAGACAAAAAATGCCCAAACAAAGCCACAAGCTATAAATTAAGACTAAAAGACACATTAGGCACATTTATTACATTTACCAAAGTCAAGATGTTTGTGTGGTGGTGGGGAGAGTAGGGATAGAGAGACAAGGCCCTAGACAAGACACAAAGGAGACAAGAATACAAACTCAGCACGCCTAATCCACCCAGGCCAGGCTCAATCACAGATGTTATCTTGAGGGTCAGGTCCACAATTTTCCCGTCTGTTCTATACAGACTGTCCACACCTTTTTATGTTAAAACATGTATATGTGGTTACATATACACTGTCACTTGCATTTCACTTGCTACTGTGCACTGAAGTATGCAGCATGCACGAACTGCTCTATGTGCATTGGTTCCTCTACTCACAGCAGTGTAGAAAACCCTGCAGCACAGAGGCCTAGCTGACAAAGCAGGAAGCACCCCTCGAAGGTCTACCACCTCATCTTACCTCAGCCTCTTCTGAGACTTTCTGGGTCTGGTTTCTTTCAGACGACACACTGCCAGCATCCTGGTAACTAACTGCTCTGACACTATTGTGTATTAATTACTCTATATAATGAATATACCATGTGCTGACTCATTCCATCAATGAGAGACATTTAGTGGTTTCTAGTTTTTGGTTAATTATGAATGTTCAAATATATGACTCTTGGAAAGCTATAAGGACTAATTTCAGTGTGGGGTGTGCACACCCCACATAATTGCTGCTTTAGCAAAACAATGTCACTACAGCTTAGATCAGTAACTCCAAAGTCCGATGTGTTAAAGGGTTGATTCTCAGCTGGCACCACTGAGAAATGGAACCTTTAAAAGGTGGGCACAGGGACAGGTTTCAGGTCATTAGGGACATTTTTTTTTAAAGGGGATTGAAATCTCTTTTCTTTAGGTTTGTTGGCCACCATCACAAGCCTAAAGTGGCAGAGCTAATTATACCATAGGTTGAAACTTCTAAAAGTGTGAATCAAAATAATGTGATTACCTCAAGTATTTGTTACAGTGAGGGAAATCTGACAAACAGGCTTACTGAAAACATTACCTTTCTACACTTGAATTGGAATGCTAGTTGATGCAACCTGGGCTAAGGGAAGGGAGCAGGTCTTTGTCATACAGAGTAAAAGGCTGACAGTCAATCCCTTCTTGTTTTAACAGGATGGGTGGGTCATTGGTCTCATAGAAAACTTGAGGGTTGAGTCATTTACTACTCTGCAGGATTGCCAAGGAATCCTGACCAATCCTGACCCTCCTCCATCTGAAGGTCTCTGCCTGTTACAAGCTGAAATGTAGTCTTTGAATTACTTGTCAGCCCTGCTTTCCCTTTGGGGGTGTGCGATCTGAGAGCAGATGATAAACACTAGATGTTGAACACCCCTGTGTTCCGGGCTTATTAGTAGTCTCCTAACTTACAGTACTGTCTGTTTCCATATTAGGTAATTTTATTCTGTTCTCAAGTTCACTGGTTGTTTGTTCTTTTGTTACTGTGACCTAATTAATGAGCCATGACCTGGAGTTTTTATTTTTTATCTCATTGTTTGTTTATTTTGGTCCTAAAGTTGCCATTCATCTTATGAAAACTTGTATTTTCTATTCTGCGGAGACCTCCTTAATTTCTTTCAAACCTGTCCATAACTGTTCCTTGAAGCTTCCCTCTGATGCCTCATCACAGCCTCTGTCAATAATTTCAACATTTATTATGTCATCTTGGTCTTAGTGTCCACTGGCTGCCTTTTCTTATTCAGGCTCAAGTTTTCTGGACTATAGTATAACACTTGATTCTTTCATGTGTGTTTGTGGATGTGCCCCTGAGATAATATTCTCAAATACACTGCAGGTAGTTTTCTCTTGTGCTTTGAAAAAGGGCCTATCATATCTCTCCTGGATCACAGATCACAGACCACAGCTTAGATTTCAACTCCTAGCTTTTATATCACTAACTATCCTGCCCATGTCTAGGAGGATTAGGTGTTTCACATTGGATGTGATTTGGGTAGCCATCTGAAGACCTGAAATCACTTGTGGCCCCACACTGCAAGATGGTCACTCAATCTGACATACTAAGTCCAGTCTTGCTATCAGCTGTGGAGGTTTCTCTCTTTGGAAAACAAACAGAAACACAACATAGCCCCTTCCTTCTAGTCCATTTTCTGTCTGAATTATATTCTGAAATAAGAGTAGAACTGGAGAGTGCCCTAGGTAATCGTATAACTTAATAAAATTACATGTCCACCCACAGCGGAGCAGGTAAGAGCACTTGCAGAAAGCCTGAGCTCGGGTCCCCTCACAACTGCCTGTAATGCCAGCTTCAGGGGACCCAATATCCTCTTTTGACTGCTATTTTGACCCAAATAGACAGACACACATGCATACACATGCCCACTGGACTTCAAAATGAAAAGGAGCAGCAGTTCGTGTGTCTCAAGAATGGGCCTTGTAACTTGCCACAGAATCCTGACACCTCAGTTGGATTCCCCAAACCCACAAAAGCCAGATGAAGTCACTATATCTGTAATCTCAGCAAAATGGGAGGTGAGGACAAGAGAAAAGCCCCACCAGCCTGGAATACCCAGAAACAAGAGAGACAACACAGGAAAGAAATCTGACTCCTCAAAATTGTCCTCTGATCTTCACACACTCCTTATGACACATACATGCCTACACACGAGTGTGTACACATCACATACAGTAATAGTAAATAAAATTAAAAACCTAAAGTTTTAAAAATACTATTGCCCCCAAGTAATCTTTTTGGTCCTGTGACTCTAGTTCAGTACATTGACCTACGTATTTCTCACCAGCATCCCAGACATGAGCAGGCACCAAGACACTCATGCCTTGGCAGCTTTTGTGCAGAGATCAGTTTAACCAGACTCCCATACTTATTGACATTTACCCATCTCAAAAACAGGCCTTATAACTCCTTGAGCTATAAGAGCTGATTCCACAATTTCTTTTTCTGTTTTTGTTTTTTGAGACAGGGTTTTTCTATGTATCCTTGAACTCATTCTGTATATAATGCTGGCCTCAAACTCAGAGATTCACCTGCCTCTGTCTCCCAAGTGCTGGGAGTGCTGGCATGTATCACCAATGTCACTGCTTCAAAGAATAGGAACCTAACTCGATCCTAATATTCTCACATATTCTGTCCTCCTCATGCTGATACACAGAGTCAAGGAGCCTCTAAAGTACACAGGATTTTAATCTAGACTATTGTCTAATGGGAAAAAAAGAGTGAGCACAAAACTGCAGGCATGAACTCGGGCACACCAGAGTCCTCACTCAGTGACAGCACTGGGCTTTCTACTGCTCTCGCTCTCACTTCCCGCACTGGAAACATCTCTACAAGAACAGTCTCTATCTCTTGCGTTGCTTGGGCCCAAGACTGTGGTGACACGGATCACTCACTCAGAGGTGAATCAGAATTTCATATAAGCTCTTCTCTGTGCTGGACTAATGTGCCAGAGAGATGCCCTGTTGTTTCTAGGAACTCACACTTCAGTGAAAGCTTCTGAGGAGAGCAAACAGGGACCCACACCAACATCATTCAGAATATATTTGCTGATCATTGTCTGTGCCAAAGAACATACTAAATATTACTTTTATAAAAAACAATTTCCCTACTCTTCTTCATGGCTACTATCTTCAAAGAATGTAAGTGTTACTGGCCTCAAGTTCCACAACCACAGGTATTATTAATGTCTATTGTGTGCACAGTTCTTCTGAACCTGGGAAACAGCATGGCACACACAATAAGCATGTAACATATATTCATGTTCCGCCCCCCCCACACCCACAAAAATGGCTTACAGGAGTCGGCCAAGTTCCTATAGGCGTGATCAATCTGGAATTCAAACTTTTTTTTTAAAGTTAAATTGTCAGGGGTTGCCAACGTTTTTCTAGAAAGGGCTAGAAAATAATTTATATTTTACAAGCCACACCATCTCTTTCAGGGCCACTTAACTGTGTCCCAGAAATGTTGTTTACAAAACCAGACCCCTATTCCACAGTGTGCAGCCCCTCATTCAACGCTCATAATAATCTAGCTCTTTTACCAGACCGTGTGCTTGCTCTAGAAAGCAATAGCTCCAGGGGACAGTGTGCTCAGTCTGACCCCACACTTTTAGGTTGTAAGGTAGAATCTGAAGTCTTCTTTGCATCTTGAAATCAAAGCATGACTCTAGCAAGTGACTCCAGCTTAAGTGGACAGGCAGGTGTGCAGGGGTGTGTACAAGCGCACAGACATAGCTAATCCAAAATCTGTTTTCACAAGAAACTCTGACCTTACATTAAGCACGCTGATCTGGAAACAATGCAAAGACTCCACCTGGAAGATAGGCAGGGCACAGGATTGGCCATTCCTGTGCTCATAAGGAAAACAGCCCTAACCCAAACTAAACACTAACCTGGTTAAACGTGAGGTGAACATAACTGAAAGCATTACTCACCAGACAGGGTAATAAAGGAAAATATGCAAGCCCTCTCCCAACTGTTTACCAGTTATATTTTTCTTGGAACAGAAATGCATTTTATATATTATATGAACCTGTAAAAAACACATACCTGGTAAAATACTTGAGCACACACTCTATACTGGGTATTAAAACATGAAATATTCCATCATCATAAAAGAATCTTGAGTTCAAAAGGGTTTAAACACCCACCCGACTCCAGCTATGGTAACAACTGAATAACAAAAACCAAACAGCACTTTACACTAGCTGGATAATCTCAGTAATTATAGGGAATCTGGTACATAGTAACCCTGACAAACTCGTCCTTGAGGCTGGTCCATCTCAGTAGTCTCAAGCATCCCTCAGGAGTAACAGTGAAGTTTGGTCAGGAAAATCCAAGTTGACATTTTCTAAAATATGAAAGTAGCTTTCTGGTTTTTATGACATTACTGTGTACACATGTGCACAGACACATACAAAATCACCCAAAGTCAATGTTGTCCATCATTCAAATAATATGCATATTAAAGAGCTCTACCGCTATACATAACAGTAAAATTATGTGCAAAGTGATGCACAGAAATAAAACACTCAGCAACACAATTCTTCAAAGAGTTTTTAAAACTTGATTCAGAATTATCAGTAAAAGTCTAATGTAATTAGAATGAAAGTGCAGCTTAGTGTGTCCTACACTCTGGGCTGCATCGTCAATACCACCAGGGGATGGATGGTAGCAGTAGTTGGTATTTGTGGTGGTCATACATGAAATACCATTTAATGGGACTCACATGCATGCATGCATGCACGCACGCACGCACGCACAGAGAGAGAGAGAGAGACAGAGAGACAGAGACAGACAGAGAGACAGAGACAGAGAGAAACGAAGAGACTGTGCAAGCCTTTGCTCACAGCAATCCTTCGAGACAAAACATTTTCTCAGAAGATAAGACTGGGACTCAATCATTTTTGCTTCAACTCAGCTAGTAAGCACCTGAGGACAAAGAGTTTAGAACCAAGTCTTTCAAGCCTTCTGGCCATAACTTTCCTTTATTATCAGAGTTCCCTTGAAGTAGGGTTCAGTTCTAACTTTGAGGCTCAAAATTAGGTCCTCGAAAGCTTATGAACATTTGAATTATATGAAGAGCTTCTCATTGCCATGAGTGCACAAACTTTCCTGGGAAATTTTTTTTTAACTTTTACAATTTTAAGTTGAGAACTTCCTATAACTCTTTATCATATTTATTCTCCCTCCCCTAACAGCCCAGGCTTATCCCCTTCCCACCCAACTCTGTGCCCCACTCCCCACTCCACCCCCACATCAAGACCAATTTATGCTATCCAAATATTCTGGGATGTGTGGCCTTCTATGGACTGTGGTTGACTTCTCAGGGGCTACACTTTCATAGAAAACTGACCCTTGTTCTCTGAGCAGCTAAAAGCCACCAAAGGCTCCTCTAGTAAGGGTGGAACTCTGGATGAAGTGATGGGTGTTAACATGAAATACAAGTCACGTGTCGCATGTTCCTTCACTGCACTTCAGAGTGCTTTATAAAATACAAGTGATGAGGCCAGACTGCTCTGTCTGTTAAGAGTGCAGGCGACTGAAATGTAAAGGGCCACAAAAGATCAAGTCAAGGAATGATTTAATATTGAAAAAAGATCAAGTCAATGAATGATTTAATATGAGGTAAACCTGGTACAGAACAAATTTTGGATGGAAAACCCTGATAAGAGTACTGCAGCCTTTATATCCTTACCATACAGCTGTTCTCAGAACTGAAACATTCCATCCAGACCCAGGGTCCCTAAGACTAAAGTAGTGAACAACTCAAGTCTCAATTCTTTGGTTTTTAAAGATTTTAAATTTATTTTTATTTTATGTTGTGTTTGTCTGCATGTATGTATGCACACTCTGTCCATGCCTGGAACCTGTGGAGGCCAGAAGAGAGCACTGGATGCCTTGGAACTGGAATTACAGGAAGTTGTGAGCTGCCACATGCAAACTAAACCAGGTCCTTCGCATGAGCAGGAAATGCTCTTAATCGATGAGCCATTTCCCCAGCTCTTGTCTTGGTAATTATTTGATAAAAAGCAAGTTCTAGTTTCATTCTGCTGCCCAAAGGGAAAGATAAGAGAGCATAATTAAAAAAGAAAACAGGTGAGCAGAGCATAAAGACAAAAGCCAGCAATAAAAGCATATAGAGTAGAGGCTAACAGAAAATACCTAAGTATCCTTATTCACAGATGGTATGTTTGCCTGTGTAAAAGATTCTAGGGGATCTACATTGTAAACCCCTAGAACCAATGCACTAAGGCCACAGGCTATCAGGTGAAAACAGATCTTTTTTCCTACCTACACACATTCCCCAGCCACAAACCAAAGGCTATTTTACAAAAGGAACATTTATAGTAGTTCCCCATTTATACTTAGATATAAATCTATCAAGGTACACACAGGCTGAAATCAAAGTACCGATGGAAGTTATCAGAGATCTTAATGACAAGACAGTCCCTGCTCACGGCCTAGGGGGCTCCACAAGGAAATGCCAGCAGTTCTCTCTCAAAGAAAAGCGGTAGAGTGAACATGACTCCAATCACAACAATGCTAGGCAGTGAACAGATAACAGCAAACTACTCTAAAATGTGCACATCATCAGGTGGAAACCGTCCTCTCTCTTCAGAGTCTGAGCCAGGCCTGGGGGGTGTGGGCAGCTGAGGCTGGCACTCAGCTTTCCTTCCTTGAGAAGACTGCTCTGATATGGCTGAGCCTGGAAGCAAAGACCTATCCTAGCTAGTCACAGCATGCTACCCCAGGACAAGGCAAGCTTCCTCAAGGATAGCTTTTTTTTACAGTGGACACGCTTTTGCAGAAAGTTCTACTTAGGCCAGGTGTCTGCTTGTCCACCAGCTCACCCAAAGACCCCAGCACAAAGTTACCTGAACTTTCTTTAAACTTATTTCACAGTGATGCATACCTTATCGGTCTGAGTAGGCCCACAGGTCATCTTACAACGTATGCAAGTTTTTTCCAATACTCGTGTCATGCACAAAACATTTCTTCTATTCCATTTTACTCTGTCATGTTCTAAAACATTTTTTTTTATAAACAATGGAACTCACTTCATTAGTGGACCCCGCTCACCATTTTCTAAAGCCTCTCTCAAGGTAGGATAAAGAGGTGTTTCAATTGTGTCCACTATAAAGGCCTTGAACAAGTTACCTCCATGACTCTGACTCCTCATCTGTAAACCAGAGGATCTGCTTAGTGAAAACACACACACACTACCTTGGTCCCTCATTGTGGTGAGGAAGCCACAGCCATCTTTATTCTAGAAGTGCAGAGCTCTGTTTACCACCTCCTAGTCTTGCCATGTCGGTCACAGGGTGCTCTTTAAAATACTGCATGGCTATTTTCATTTTATTAATTTTTGGTTTTTGTTTTTTCAAGACAGGGTCTCACTATGTAGTTCTGGTTGTTCTAGAACTCACTGTGTAGATCAGGCTGGCCCTGAACTCAGGAGAGCACTTGTCTCTGCCTTTCGAGTGTGGTCAGTATGCTCCGTCCACTCTCCTCACTTCTCTGATTTTCTCCACAGTGAGACTTGACCTGGCCATGTCACCCATGCATCTTCAAACTCGCAATCTCCCTGCCTCACTGCCTTTAGCTTACAATACCGTGCAAAGCTTCTTCTAAGGAAAGATTACATTTGTAATTTTTTCTTTTTTAATTTCTTTTAAATATGTTGTGGGGGCTAGGCAGTGGTGGCACACACCTTTAATCCCAGCACTTGGGAGTCAGAAGCAGGTGGATTTCTGAGTTCAAGGCCAGCCTGGTCTACAGAGTGAGTTCCAGGACAGCCAGGGCTACACAGAGAAACCCTGTCTTGGAAAAAAAACAAAACAAAACAAAACAAAACAAAAACAACAAAACAAAAACAAAATGTTGTTGGGGCTAGAGAGGATAGCTCAGGTGTTAAGAGCACTGATTGATCTTCCAGAGAACCCAGATTTGATTCCCAGCACCCATATGGTCTTGCAACTGTCTATAACTACCACCCCAAGTAACCCAATGCCCTCTTCTGGACTTCTTGGGCACCAGGCACATGCACTGTGTACAGACTCACAAGCAGGCAAAACATCTGTATACATTATGTAGACAAACAAACAAACAAACAAGCATTTTTAAAGTATGTTGTGTGCATATGTGGGAGCATTTGTCAGAAGGAAACTTACATGAAGTAATTCTTGGATTCTACCTTGTGGGCCCCAGGAATTGAACTTGAGACCCTTTACCTATTTAGCCATCTCCTTGGTTCTTTTTTAAACTAAGTAAAATAAACAATTTAAATTAATACTAAAAGGTGATACATTCACAGATTTCTAATTTTTATTCATATCTAGTCTACCCTGGTTCCTCTTAAGAGTTATAATTTCCTTAAATTGGATCTTAGCTTATTCTCCATCCAAGCTTTCTTTTTTCAAAATATGTAACAACAAAACCACATGCTGTATGCATGCTCTGATTTATTCATATCACACAAAAGCTAGCAAAGACCTTTACAGCCGCTGCTTTCACATAATAGTATGCTATTCTGCTCACTCAAAAAAAAAAAAACCCACAGGGCTCTACGTCACATATTCTTAGTGTTTTGTACCTCACTGTACAACACCCATCTCCCATGATTGACATCTAGTTGTCTGCCACATCTCAGAATTAGAAATAATAGGGCAGTAACTTTGGTCTCGACTCTGACATAGGGTCCTAAAAGCAAAACCACTGAGTAAAGAACAAAGGCGTTTGTTTTTGTTTTGAATACTACTAAATTCCTAGCAATGTCAATCTGTTGCACTTTGTACTTCCACCAGAGTACACGAGGAATCTGTTCCCTGCTGTATTGGCAAACCTAGGGGTTGAAAGGTGGCTGTAAGCCAGCTTTCCAGTGTGTGGGTTAGCTTATGCTCCTACTGTTGATCAGGCCACACAGCCATGCTTCATGGAGCTGAGGATTCTCTGTATCACACTCACTTCATGGTAAAGCATCTGGTCCTACCTTCCCCCAGGCCCGTTGTTTCTACAGGGTCACTGTTCTTTTCCTTACTTTTTAGGAACTCTCTGTATTACAGATGTCAGAGGTGTTTTTGTTTGTTTGTTATTTAATTTATAAATCTCCATTTTCAACTACCATTTCAAATTGCCTTTCCTGTTTTGTGCCATCAAGCTTTTAAAAACTAAGCTTGTCAATGTGTTCTCTTTCTGCTCCCGATCTGCCCAGGAGAGGCTTTCGGACCTCCGCAGTGAAGGACAAAGAAGGGAGGACTCAGGTGATGTCCAGTGCACTTGGCCGTGAAAACGAATCCACCCAGTGACATCCTTATCCCATTGTGATCCTCTAGAGCTACTTCTTGCAATTAGTATTTACTTTAGAAATGTTAAAATACTCCACAAATCTTGAAAGAGATTATGAGTACTGGTGAGTTACTCCTTTCTCCTTGACTCCTGACAGTCTGGATCTGCTAAACTCCACAGAGCCAGGCTCCCATGGCCCGCAGGCTTTTAGGCAGGCCTTCTCCTGGCTCCACTTCCATATGTCATCCTGAAGGTCTGCTGCCTTTGCTGCTTCTTTAACACCCTGGACTAGGGAAAGACTCCGGTATAACCTATGAGGAGAAGGTAATCTCCTTACAGCCCAGTGGTATTCAACATTTCCTCAAGAGCGTACGACGTACTTCACATTGCTTTCCTACCTGCATCTCTCTTGAAACAGGCTCCATCAGAATTTCTAAAAGGGATTTTTTTTTTTTATCATTTACAAAACAGAAGCAGAAAGACGTATAGACAGATAGCCTTAGCTTAAAGCTACCCACAAATGTGGATGGGGGAAAGGTCAACAAAACGCCTTCAGTAGAGAGCAAGGGTAAGAAAACCTGAGTTAATCACCATGGGTGAAGAGATAAGGCCAAAGAAGTCTGGATTAGAAGAAGCAAAGCGGGGTCCTTAGTAACCCTGGAGACTGAAGAGAAATCCTTCTGCGAGATTCTAACCAACATCCTGAATTGTGAGGCATAGGTAAACAGGACAACAGAAAGATGGAAGTCTGAGCAAACAGTGGTATGCTCAATGAGAGGCTCAGACCCTGAGAAGACCTGGCTCTGGATAATTCAATGTCCGAGCCTGGACTTAGGGAGGTGGAGAACAGCCTGAGCCAGGATTAGGTAGATTTGTGCCCTGCAGGAAGAGTCTGAGATCAGTATGTGCACCTGGACAAAATGATGCTCAAGTTCAGCAGGATTACAAACAACGATGCTGGAGAAGAGGAGGACACAGCGGCTGGGAAAATTCAGGAACAGGATTCCCACAACATTTTTCACAATCTTCCTAATAACAGTACCCTGAGATGGGAAATAGGTAGGAGCAGAGCAAAGGGCCCACACGACTGATGTCCGTGCCCTTTAGAAACCTCCAGAGTGTGCACAGACCTGTACCCTGAAGGCTTACAGTAGACTGGTGTGGAGGACTGACCAAGCAGGTCTGATGGCAATCACAGGCTTCCTAGGAAGAGGAGAAAGTGCAGGTGGAGGCAGGAGTGTGCGCATAGGCAAGAAGAATTTTGCAGAGTTGAGCAAAAGCCTGAAGGAAAAAGAGACAACAGCTGCAGTACTGGAGACAGGCGTCCACACCACAACAGTACATCAACAAAACCAGTAACGGCCCAGGCCTCAGCTACACGATGGAGTCCTTCCAGCATCTAGACCAAGTCTCTGTCATCCTTTACCTCCTGGGAAGGCCAGAACATATTATCCTCTTCAGCTAGTTCCCTTTTCACTCCTGTATCAGCCCACTCTCACCATTGCACTGGCTGGTGAGAACTGGCTCTTGCACTTTCCTGTGCCCATGGATCTCTGCCCACGCCAACCTTCCCCAAGCTAAGAGCTCAACAGGAATGAAGGAGGACTGGCCACAGGCAAGGCCCTTTCCTAGGTGCTTCTAGATTAAACAGCCACAGCCATGGAATTGTTGTTATTGGTGGGATCCTAAGACCACAGCTACAAACTTAACTTCTCCATCCATTCCAATCCAGTGGTGAAGCCTCAGGGGCAGAGTGTCTGGGGCAGGGCCCATTATTATACACAGCAGAGAATCTGGCATAGCAGCAGCCTAGCGCCCATGTCTGAAGAAGAGTTTATATCCAGGATGGAAACAGACCCAGGTAAACCATGGATTTATTTTCATTCTGGATCTGGCCATGAAAAAACAGTGTTAGCAGAAGTCTACAGGGCGATGGGTAATGACACAGAGACCAGAAGAGCAGACAGGAGGCAAAGCCCAAGGCTCGGTGATCTGGCAGGTCCTGTTCTGGAATCCTGTTTTCTCACAATAGCTTTAAAATACAGCTCTGGCCCAGTCTTTCTTGGGCCAGATTGAGAACAAGGAAGAACCTTGACCTGAAAGACAGTAGAAGTTATCCAATAAGGATCAACAAGTTCAAGGTACATTCTGATTCTGGCTAAGTCAATCAATATTAAGCACAAAAAAAAAAAAAACCCCACACAATAGCCCAATGGATTCTCTGCATTTGCTTCTCACTGGGAAAAAAAAATTGGTTTATCTGTTACCTATCACAGCAAAGATAAGTAAGAAACAGTCCCTTCTTCCGGGAGTACAGGGAGATATTCATTAAACCCTGCATGCCACCCTGAGTCAAGCTGAGGAACTGGCCCCTCAAGAAAGAAACCCAGGCTTGTCAAATGAAAAATTAAGGACAAATGAAAAAGAATTATAAAACTAGCTTCAAAAATGCTATGAAAAAAGCAGCCCAGGACAGAGAAAACCAGTTTTCTTTTTACTTATAACTTTCAGCTGGCAATTTTTCTTCTTTAATTGATATAAGTAAATTGTTACCTTTTTGCAACTGAGTTTTGGTGTTCAGCTCATTTAAACCATAAAATGAAGTAAAAATGCATGCATCTAAATAGGAAATGCTGTAAAACTCAGAACCCAGGAAGCCAAAAACTCTAACAAAGCCCGCCAGGTCCACTCACCAGCTTAAGGTGGGACCATATACCGACAACATCCAGACAGACGTGGTTTTTAAAAGCCAGATTACACTTTAATCCATTTAAGTACAAACAGTTTCAACCTGATCAAATGTAAATCAGCCTCTTCTGTTTCCACAAACACTGGAATAATATCTTTATCGCCAAGGCCTAAACTTCTGCAAGCAATTAAAGGCTATTTATATTGAGCAACCAAATTTTGCTATTCCCTAGGGTATGACTTTAAAGGTTTTTATGTTATTATTAATAATAACTAGGCAGAGTGGAGAAAGGTACCCGATTTTAAAAGGCTTATATAAAATACCCAAGTCGGTATGTACATATAATAAATAAATAAATAAATAAATAAGTGCCCAAGTCACTAGAGTCAGGAGGAAAACTAAAGCTATGTCCTATAACAAACTGGATTTTGTTACATTTACATTTTTTAAGCATTTCTGGTGTCTTAATATATCATCACTACAATTTAATCAGTCAGCATTTTCATACCTAATTTTCCAATAAAAAAACAGAGAAATAAAAAGGTAAAATAAGAGAAAATATCACATGAAATGTTGGAAAAGTTTAACACAAAACATTGGTAAAGAAGATTCACTTGCCCATGGTTACAAGTCTGAGAGAAGAACTTACTACTGCCCTGCTAAGTGAACATAGCAGCAAACTGCCTCCTAAGAACTTAGTGTTATACTCAGAGATCAGCTCCTCTCAACCCGAATGGAAAGCAGGGGTAGGGTTGTATGTGTGTGTGTGTGGGGGGGGGGGGGGGGAAGCAGGAGAAGATGATTGAAACAGAGGCTCAGAACAGGTCAACCTGTGTAAGAACAGAGTGTGGAATGTCAGCCCTAAAATGGGACATTCATATTGCACCCCTGTATCCCATGATTCACAGATCATTGATGAAGGGGAAAGGACTGTTAAAAGACAGAGACGGAGGATGACTGCAGCAAAACTATGTTTTCTAGATATGACAGGCTCCGGCACACAACTGTGATCACATGCATGAGATAAGATCACGACAGACAAAATCCCAGTAAAACCAAGAAGGAGGATCACAAAGTCCCACCCCTAGCTGAGGAGATGTTGTCAACTGAAAGCTTCTGGGAGAGGAGAAAATCATTTTTCTTCAGGGCTGTGGCCCCTTATACCATTAACACTGGCAGCATTACATGGGCTTAGAGGGGGTTTTAAAACTGAGCACATGAAATTGAGAGGCACAGTGAGGCACAGAGACTATGGGAGGAATAGGGCATGTGTTTGATCAAAGCACATTATATGCACATAAGAAATCCTCACACACAAAGTCAGCACTAACCTCAGCAGGCACTGTGCTGAAGCCCAGGGTCGGGGGAGAGGGGAAAAGAAGACTTACAATCTTTAAAGACCAGGTACTCGGATTTCAAACTCACGAATATAAAGGCATCTAATACTGAGGTAGTCTATAAAAACATGTGGGAAGGTAACCGCTTCCCCTGAGGCCAGCTGTTTCTTTGGCTATTGTAGATTATGACTTTCTGAACAGAACAGCTGCCATCTTTATCAGATCAGCTGTGCACGCTTGCATAGTCCAAGACTGAGCTTGGTTACTGCTGACGTTCCCTAAAGAGAAGGAAGGGGTGGGGAGAGTCTCTGGATCCTCACCTGAGATCCCAGCCTTTCCTTCCAGTGATTTATATGCACATTTGACCAAATTGTCGTGGTCTCAGTGTTAAAATATATGGGCTGGAGGAGACTAAAGTTGGCTCCCTCTATGTGGCTATAGGGGACTATCATGTGTGCTGGGAAAAGACTATCCCTTGCAGCTGCTCTGGGGTCATCCACACTGGTACTGACAACTCCTCCTCATGCTCTTTAAGTAAGCTCAGTAGACTTCCTGGTAGAATCCTGCTTTGTTGTTGGAATCTCACAGTGTGAGGCACAACCTCATGTCACCACACGGAAGGCATTCTCACGACACTGTCCATCAAAGAAATGCTGCCTGCTTTTCCCAACTCTGTGTGAAATCTATCCTTCATCCTGCCCTATACCCCCAATCCTCTTCCTCATGCAGATATCTGCAGCCACATTCCAGATAGCTCCTTGGCATGGTGGCTCATCTCCAATCTACTGGGCTATTGTGGGAGGCATTATGCTGCAGTAAGAAACAACCCATACAAATTTAAATGGTTTCAAATAGGATGGCTTGTTCCTGTCATCTTAGGCCCTCGGTCTCCTCTTTTTTACCCTGGAGAAACTACCATTACAGGAAGTGAGTGGGTACACTTAAAACTGCTACAATTCTGGCATCTGGTATGCAGGCAGCACTAAGAATGGGTGTGATTACTGCTGTTACTACTAACGAGCCTCAGGGCTCACCACCATAATCTTAGACCACCATATCCCACGGCAAATCGCAAGCTATCTTAGAATAAATGGCAGTAGACCACTCAGCCTGAGAACCATAGGGCTTATCAGAATATCTGTCACAATGTGGGCCCTCAATGAATGTTTGCTGAACCACAGAACAGAGTGCAGAACAGAACAGTTCCTGTGGCTTTGAAAATTCTCACATGTACATAATAACACACAGACACACCCATACTACAGGACACATAAATAAAAGCACAGGATGAGGGCAAGAACATTCATGGTTGGGAAAGTCCTACAGCTTAAAGTTCCCTAAAAAGAGCCACTAAAGAAGTCAGGACCCCCAGGTATGGGCAACTGCTCCCAGCCCCTTTCAGAGAGAAGAGAAGGAGAGTGAACAGGAGGAGAGGGGACAGAAGGGGCAGGGGAGGGGAAGAACACACCACATAGTGTAATAACTGCTGTATATCCATCCCCATTAGTCTCATGCTCATGGAAGTGAAGCCCCTCCCCAAGGGTGAACTCTCGGGAAGGTGGGGAGAACAAGGAGAAACTGACAGGACTTGAGGACATCTGGTGTATCTGGCCTGAGGACAGCATTCTTTACCACAAATCCGGAAGCCTGTGTGACACCTGCTGCCTGGAGGAGCCTTGCCTTCCCTCGTGCCACACAGGCTGAGTGGGTGGGGAGGTGGCTGCAGTCATACAGACCTAGTATCTTCAGCTTTTCATGTTTTCCTCTAGGCTGTGAGTTGTTTATAGACAATTACCTGTTTTATTTCCTTCCTCCAGACTTTGCACAAAGTTTAGTGTTGACTATGCTCTTAAATATTTGCTTCTCTGGATGTTTTTAAAGTTAAAGACACACTGTCTTTAACTAAGAATGTTACTTCTGAGGCAGAGTAATGTCTAAGTTACATTAAATCTTAGAAACTCTGTAAAGATTTAAATCTCTTCTTTTTTGGATATGAGTCCTACTGTCATGATTTATAAGTCCACAAGAGCCATATATTTATGGAGCAGGATAGACAGTAAGCCTGGAATGCAAAACATAGCACTAGAATTCTTGCTATAAAGATTGCAGATGCCTCAGGCTAAAAAAAAAAAAACCGAGATGTCACATGAAGCTATACATCAGGATCTTGCCCGGAAGATAAAGACATTACATACTCCTCTGCCCGCTCACCTTTAAATTACAGCTTCTGGCACTGTCTGGGGTGTGCGCATGCACACACAAGCACTCAGCCAGTATGTTTAAATGAACACCTGCAACCCAACTAAAAGCAACCCCTTAGAGATAGCTGTCAAGAGCAGGAAACCTGGCACTCACCACACATTCTAAAAGTTGTAGATTAGCACAGCAAATACCAGAAAAGGAACTTTGAAATAAACTACAGTGCTCCTTAGGCAACATCAGTGTTTGTAGATCAATAATCTGAATTTGACATTTTGAATTTTAAATAAAGGTGCACATTGGTCGAAGCACATCACTAGGGTGGGTGAACATCTCATGTCACAACAGTGCAATTTCTTCAATACAACACTTTCTTCATTCTCTGTCCAAAATGCCTAGCACATCTGCTACACTAGGGAGAGCAGTGTTCTAGGCAGATGCCAGTGCTGCCCACTAATGACCCAAGCAAGTACAAACCTAGCTGGGAGCTGTGACCCTTTCTCAGAGGTGAGAAAGGCGGGAAGATGAGCATTCTGGCATGAGACAGCACTCAGGGCAGGCTGTAGAGGTAGCACAGGGACACCTGGCTGCAGCCCAGGCTTACTGAGCCATAGTTCCTGACAACAATGTATCATTGTGTCAGTCATCACTATACAGACTGGATAAGTATCAACTGAAATTTGAATTTGTGTGTCTATCACAAAGGCAAAACTTTGTTCCTCTTTTACAAACTCAAAAAAATTAATAAATAGTATACATGGTAGAATGCATCTCAGTGTAGGCTAAAATGATGGGATTATTTGAAGATGTGGAGCCAGAGCTTATTTTTTCTAGTAAATATAAGTTGAATCATATATACAATTACTAGCAGAGAATAATTCTAAACAGTGTACCAAGCATCAAGTAACTTAAGAGAATGCCTCTGTATTTACTACTGCTGCAGTGTCCTAGTCCGATCTCTGTTGCTGTGATAAACATCATGAGCAAAGCAACGTGAGGAGGAAAGGGTTCATTTCATCTTACAAGTTACAGTCCATTATCCAAAGAAGCCAGGGCAGGGGCTCACAGAGACAGAAGCTGCAGGAGGGACCACAGAGAATGCTGCTCACTGGCTTGCTCTCCAGACTCAATTCAGCCACCTTTTTATTTAGCTCAGGCCCACCTGCCTAGGGATGGCACTGCCAAGTGGGCTGGGCCTTTCTACATCCATCAACAATCAAGAAAATACCTCACAGAAATGCCCATAGACCAATCTGATGGAGACAACTCCACATTCAGGGTCCCTCTCCCATGAGGGTTAAGGTGACAACCAAGATTAGCCATCACATACACTAATACTTTTTTATTTTTTGAAATGTATTTTATTATATGTATATAGATGCTTGCATGTCTGCCACTGGAGCGTGTCAAGGTCAGAGACCAGGTTCACCTTCCACATCAGGTGGGTCCTGAGGATTGAACTCAGGTCGCCAGGCGTGTTAATAAGTATCTTACACACTCAGCCATTTTGCCAGATTGCTATTTTATCTTCTAAAATGGCTAGAAATGATTTCTCAAGATTAAAAACTATATTTTAAAAAAACAAAAAGGATTTTTTTTTCTGACACTCTCCAAGTTCTCAACAAATTATCCCCTACTCCCCACTTCTAGGAACCCCAAGGGGCAACAGCAGAATTTTGAATTCAGGCCAGGATGCCCAACAAATTCCCGTTCCACTGGGTGAGGGGAACAATATGGAAGGTGGGGGGTTAGGGAGGCAAACTGCCCACTCATAATTTAAAACCAACTAGTGACAAAGTTTCTTTTTATTTCCTCTGAGGATGAAGGAGAGCAGAGGCTACTAGTCAAGGTTTCCAGGGCTGAAATCACAGCAGGTTAAGGAGCATGCCCTCCCCTCCCTGCTCCTGTGGCCTGCCTGGCCTACTAGTCAGACTTTTCCTGTCAACACCCTTCAACCACTGGCCAACTCAGCCTTCCCAAGCCTTCCTCCTCCACAGCCCCTCTGGCTGGCTGACCTAGGCTGCAGCTGCACAGGACAGTCACTCAAAACTGTGTGGAGGAGGCCCAGGTGTCCTGGAGGACACTGGAAATTCTCTCCCTGATTCCATTTCTCAGGTAGATCCATCTTCCTGCCCTCTCGGGCACAGATCACAGGTACAGGATTAAGGAAAATGAATCAAAGCTCAGACCCCTCCTCTTGCCCCAACTCTGCAGGCCACTGACTTCACTTAAACATTTCCTCCTAGATTTTTCCAGCAGGTAAATTTATGTTGTCACTAGTTATAATACTAAGCAAATAATGATGAATCATTCCCAGAAATTAGTTTCGCATTAAACCAATTACTGAAATGTCCAAGAGCAGCATGAGCTAAATGGAGCCTATGGTGGGATGTGTAATGTAAAATCTCACTGATACAAGAAATTTAAGACCCAACCAACAGAAAGACAATCTCCACCCTCCTCCCCTCAACACACACAGATAAACTGTGAGAGGCTCCATCCACACAGTGATGGGCACACCTCTCAGAGGGGCCTCAAAGCCTCCTAAGTCAGAAAATTACAAACAGAAACCGGAAGCAGCCTTCGGGAATGCCTAACATTTGGTCACAACTGCTTTGTGTACCCATTTCGTTCATTTTCCTTAAATGATTAAAAACAACTGTCCACTCTGCCTGTGTGAACATATGCTGATATATTAGTTTTCTTTTAAACGATGTTTCTTTTTTTGGAAAGAACAATGTTTCAAGACTGCATTCAACATTACTTAATTGAAAATAGTCTGGAAAACCAAGGGAATCCATGCTTAATTTACAAAAGCAACTATAACTTTTATACCTAAAAGATATGGGTTATCTTACATGCATTTGCAGATATAAATCAAATCTATAATCATAACATAGAAAACTATAAGAACAGCAGCCCTGGATAACTATGTGCCCCAGAGACAATTCCTAAACTGTGGTTAAGCCAGGGCTGAGCAGATAAGGAAACTGAGAATATGTGTCAAAAGTCAGTCTGACAAAATTCTGGTGCTTTCTACCACTGACTGTATGAGACCCAGGCAAGTTTTTTAATGTCCACACATCTGAGTTTGCAAATTAAGATGGGATAAAAGTGTCCATGTCCAAAAAGTAGCATGAAGTAAATACAGCGATAAAAGCAATGGCTCAAAGGGGTGCCAGGCACATAATAAGCACTGCACAGGGCTCACTGTGTTGCTGCCATTGACGCTATAGATTTCCAGTTTGGAAGTAATTAATCTTTGCAAGATCTTGACTAAGGCTCAACATATAAGGTTTTCCAATATAGTTGAGTATCTAAGTTAATACTTTTCCTGAAAAGAAATACAGACCTTCTAAATGCATACAAATTATTACTATTAGTAGGATAAGGAATTATGGGGTATCTGGTTACTATGGCATCGACAGCCCCCTACACCTCCATTTAGGAATGGCTGAGAGGAAGGTAGCCACTATGAAGGTAGTGAGCAAATGGAAGGGACAGAGAGCACAGCATCAGGTCTGGCTTCTCTGTTCCCTCTTGCTCTCCTAACTGTCTAGATTAGGATTTATTGTCAAGAAAAGACTAGAAACGCTTTCACACAAATACATAAAAGAATGATTAAGGCTTGAAATGTTTCTCAATCAAGGTGTGTCAGCATTTTCACACACATTTGAACTAAAGGAAATAAGAGCTAAACAATGAAACTTGTAACACAATGAAAACATGGAGATGCTGGCAAAACAGCACTGAAACAGCACCAAGCCTTTGCTTACTTGAATGAGCAGCTCTGCTCCAGGTTTTGCCAGCACACAATGGAGGACAGGAGCTCTGCTTTGGGTGCTACTCAGAGTAGCAAAGGAGCAAGGGTTTGTTTGTTTGTTTTTTTTAAATTTGATATTTTATTTATTTAAATTTCAGATTGTATTCCCTTTCCCCGTTTCCCCCCACCTGTCCCCATTAATCCCATCCTATCCCTCCTCCTCTTTTTTTGCTTTTATACTATTTAAATTACATGCAAGTATTAAAGTCAGTTCTAGGTTGAAGAACTAGCAATACAATAGATGCAAATAGTCAAGGAACAAGCAAGACAATAAACCCAGATAGTCAAAGAACAAACAGGACAATAAACTGAGTCCTGTGATCACTATTTCTAAGGGCTAATCAGGATGACCAAAATATCTGAGCCTACTTCCCTGTCCTAGCCCAAAGTCATTTTCATGCCTGAAACCTACTTCTTTGTTCTACTTTAAGATTTAGATTCCTACCTGTAATTACTTCTTTGCTCTAGCCTAAGATTTAGATTCCTGCCTGAAATTACTTCTTTGTTTTAGCCTAATGTCAGATTCCTGCCTGCAGTTCATTTCCTTGTCCTTGGCCGATGTCAGAATCCTGCCAGGCAGCCCCAAAAGCTCTCCACATCTACCCCTTTTGTATTGCATAAACTAGACTGAGCCTGTCTTAGGTGGTTGTGACAAGAATGCCTTCCTTATGTGTCATGGAATATGTATTATCAAAAACAATGCACTTATGTCTTAGGTTGGTAAGGCTCTGTGCAGACTCTTACCCGTCCTTGGCTTGCCAGCCTGTTAAATTAACAACTCTATCTGGGAGTCCATTTTCAGTTTCAAGTCATGTACTTTGGCTGCCAACATGTTGATGTTGTTAGAGACAAGCTTTAACACGATGGGCAGGAATAAAAGTATACCCAGGACAGAAAGGGCTAGCATGATCAAGCTATATATGCCATTCCTGAGGTTTGACCAAACTAGAAATACTGACCTCAAGCCATGGATAATTTTAACAGCATTATCTGCAGCATCAAAGCTCAGCAGAGCACCATTCTTTAAATTCATAATCTCACTATGGAAAGTTAAAACATCCAGAGAGGTGTTAGAATTATGCCAAATACCCTACAAGGGTCTTTAAACTTTTTTTTAATTATAATGACTATCATTGTAAATTTTAGAAGTAACACAACTCCAATGGTATTTGTCATGACACTCGAGATGGCTCCTAACTCTTAAACCCTGAACCTTTATCCAATAATTTGAATAGGACATAGAGCATCAATCTGTTGTTCCAAACACTTATATAAATCCTCTTGCATATTCAACATGTTAGTAACATTTTTTTATTAAATGATTAACAAAAGTAGCTGTTTTAACATCTTGTGTCAAAGCTATTGCAGAAGCAGTGGTGCTAGCAATTAATGTAATTAAAGCTGTTATACCAGCAATAATCAAGCCCACTACCCTCTTACTTCTGCTTAAAGCCTGACTCACTTCTTCCAGCACTTGCAAGCTTTTTTCAGAAAATCAAGGTTTTCCACAAAGGAGGACAGAAGCTCTGCTTTGGGTGCTATGTAGAGCAGCAAAGGAGCAAGGCTTTTATAGAGCCTGGCACCAAGCATTGCTGGGTACCAGGAAACTGGCTGACAAGAGAAAACTAGTCACTCCACACTGTGGGGGAAGGACATGGAAGCTCACAAGCAGAGAAGAAACTGGCATGGACCTCGACCTTTGCACTACTGGTGTCCTTCATGGGTGCTGCCTACTCAAGAGCTAGTGACACTGTTGGACAAAGCACAGGATTGAGGGAAGAGAACCAGCCACCAAGGAGGTACTGAGAAGAAAGGTTCCCATATATTAAATTGATAAAGGCCAAATGACACAGAGGAGTTCAGGCTTGTGAAGAGCACACGGAGTGTGACAACTGGAGGCACTTACACAAGACTCTTACTGGTGTTGGATTAATGAGACTTGGTCCTCACAACAAACATGAGCTCAGGAAAATCACCTCTTCTTTCTAGATGAAGTAAGACTCAAAAATTAAACATGTGAAGGGTTGTCTAGTGAGTAAGCTAGGAAGGAAGGAAGGAAGGAAGGAAGGAAGGAAGGAAGGAAGGAAGGAAGGAAGGAAGGAAG
>NW_021620598.1:2488820-2527368 GCF_004785775.1 Grammomys surdaster | reverse complement strand
AAGGAAGGAAGGAAGGAAGGAAGGAAGGAAGGAAGGAAGGAAGGAAGACAAAACACAACAAAAACACTGGAATTTAAACTGGTTTTTTTTCCCTCTACAGTGGAGTTTCCATGCACTGTGCTAAAGGGGGAAGATAATCAATGATAGAAAAAGCAGGCAATCAAGGAAGGTTCAGAGTAAATACTGCAGGTCCCTGGCTCACAGCTGCTCTCAGTAGCTCCTGCAAGATTGGTGGGATATGGTCTTCTGCTTAACCCTTGGAAGGGCATCTGCACCATCCTGAGAAACCAGAAATGAAAATCCAGAGTAGCAAATGAGAAGTCCCCAGGATATAACTGGGATAAGGTCTGCAGAAGACCGGGTTTCAGCACTGCTGGGGGAGTAGCTTAAAAGTCTTCAGCGGGCAGTGACAAGGAAGGTAAAATTCTGGAGCTCACTCACAGGCTGCCAGTTTATGAAAAACTCCCAACCATTCCTTCAACAGGGCTACAGTTTACTGAGACATTTGCAGGCAGAACACAGGAAGACAACTGCCATGAGCCCAAATTTTATTGTCAGCATAGGATCAGAATCTTAAAATTAAAATTGACAAGAGGTGGACAGACCCTCTATGATGTCAGGAGATGGAGACAAAAGCAAAGCATAGTTTGAGAACAAGCTTACAAGACAGGAGCCATGGGTCCTCCATGTTTAAAGAAACCAATCCCACAGGACAAGAACAAATTAAAAGCCCATAAGTCACTAGGAAAAAGTCCACTGAAGAGATGAGAAGAGGAGAGAAGGGCAGTGAAAAGGGACAAGGACAGAGACATACAAAAAATGAGAAAAACCGTGGACAAGGGTCTAGGGAAACACCAATCTTCTAGAGAAAATAAAATTGCCTTAAATAACTAAAAGCAAATATAAGCAGGTAGCACAATGAAAGTCCATCTTAAAACCAGCACAAGAAGGTTCAGAAATGAAGGGACCAACCGTCCTCACACTCAGCTCCACTAGCTGAACTCAGAGGCCAGCTGGCAAACCCCAGTGCTGAGCCATGAGCCAGCCTCATAGGCATGTGCACTCCCTTTCTGAGGGAGGCTGGCCCACAGCAGGCAGCCCAGCCCATTTCCCTCATCTGTTCACATAGTGGCAGGGCTCAGGGCTCGTCTTGAACTCGGTGGAGCCTTCCCATCTCTCTGGTACACACGGCAGCCACTCAATCTCAGGCGAGCCACACGAACTCACTTAAATGGCAAGTTCTTATGTCTGTCTCCCTGAGCACATGACTTCCTCAAAAGGGCACTATGCCAAACCCATTGCTACATTCTCACTGTCTAGAACACCAGCTGGTGCACAGCAGATGGCAAATGCATACTTGAACTAAACTACAGGTTTCTACCATGATGGCAGAACAGCACGGCAGCTCCTATATGGAGAACAGAATAGAAAAGGCTTCTTCCAACTGCTATACAGCAGTAACATAGATTTGAGTTAAACATCACAGCGTGGGAGACTCAATGCTTCTAACTAGAATATGGTGGTATGAAATTAAATTCTACCAAAATAAGACAAGCTTTTAAAGGAAGGGGGTGCCAAATAATTACTTCAAGACAGACTTTTTTTTTTTAATATTTATAAGAATGTAACTCTGATCCTTTGCTGCCAGGAAAAGCAAACAATTTTATTGCCAAAGACTGACAACGTTTTAGATGTATGCTAGGCAGTTCCATCTTTTTTGTTCCCTCAGAAATGGAAGGAGTTAGTTTTAACACTTGAAATAAAAACTTTTCCCAAACTAATGATGGCTACAGAGATAGAAAGAAACTTTACAGTGTCAAAAATACTTGGGTTTTTATTAGACTCTGACATGCAATAGAAATGTGAAACATGCACTCATTTACCAAAAGCTAACATGTCCAAACCAGATCCCCTGCCAGCAGAAGGTAAATACAAATCCTATTCCTTTGCAGTAGAAAAACAGAAACCTAGCACTGCAGGAATAACCCTTCCAGTTCTGTCTGCTTGCCTCTGCCCTCTCTTTCACACTGAAAAATTGATATGCAGTCAAGAATGTCTCCAGTCACTTTGATATGAGTTTTTAATTATTTTTGTTAGTAAAATTCCCCAGATCATATGCTAATATTTTACTCTTAATTTTTTTTTCTATAAAAGGTGAATTGAAATTCTTTTAAACCCTAGATACTGGCTGAGCAAGGTAAGGACGTGTGCACAGACCATGCAAGGGGAACAAAGGAAGGAAAAATGGTTATAGTCACTAAGAACTGGCATCTTCCTCCTATCAGAGACAAACAGGACCTCTAGATCCATGCCTCTTTGAGTGTGTGTGTGTATGTGTGTGTGTGTGTGTGTGTGTGTGTGCACGCACATGTTAAATAACTCTGGTCCTCTTAACTTTTAGGTGCTGCAAGAAAAAACTTAAACATGCTAAAAACCAAGCGTGTTGCATGTGCACACAGGGAAGCCAGATGGTAGCATCAGGTGGCCTCCTCAATCATTCACCTTGTTTTCTGGGACAGGTTTTTTCACTGAACCTGGAGCTCAGCAGTTTGATTCAACCAGGAGTAGGGTATCAGGAGGAAACACAAAACATGGACCTGGGCATGCAGCAGTAACAGCAACAGATGGCGCATGCTGTTCCTGTAAGTCTCCCTTTTAAAGAACGTCATGCCCCTCCCACGGAAGCACAAGCTGACTACTCCTATTACAAAACAGAAAAGGAGGAGTCCTGAAATCAAACAATAAAACATCCCCAGAGCTTTAACTTTTTTGGCAATATTAGAGATTGAATGTAGGGCCCTACACAGGCTAGGCAGATGTTCTACCATTGAGCTACCACTGCAGCCATCCTCTATGCCTTTAAAAAAAAAAGTACAGCTGCAACAAACTAATCTCTGTATGTATCCTCAAGATAGGAATTTTAATTTCACTTTCTGTAGCAGGAACTGTAAGTTCAAGAAACTAATGGTGACAGCTTGATTTATGAATTTTGACATATTTCTTGAACTTGGATTATATTACAAAGAAGTGGAATTCTAAACGAGCCAGATCTTGTCTATACACTCAATCATCAAATCAATAAGCTGTAACTCTGAGAGCACACAATGCAGACAAGAGGACACAGACCTGAGACTGAAAAGTTCCTCCAGGGCTAGTGGCTCAAGGAGTAAGGGCACCTGCTTGTGCTTGATCAACTCCATTTGTAGAAACCACACAGGGAAACGACAGACCTGATTTCCAAAAGCTGTCCTCTTTTGTTTGTTTGTCCACAATTTAATGTCCACAACTTAAATGTACAATTAATGTGGGGGGGGCACACATTAAATAAAATAAAGGAGGGAGGTCCTTCTATACTCCCAGACTGTCCTAGAACACATTTTGGAATAGATATAGACAATATTTCTCCTCATTCTCTTGGATAATGCCAAGAGAAAAATTCAACTAGAAAAGCACTTGTGGTAGACCTGACAAGAAAAAAAACAGTACTCTAGTCCCAAAGAAAAATTCTCTTACATGCTTTTACTACTTCCTCAAACAAGCCCCACCTAAAAAGACAAGGTATCAAGATTACTTTACACTTAGTAAATTCCTATGATGTGTTATCTATAAATATTTCTCCCTCTCCCTCTCTCTCTCTCTCTCTCCACACACACACACACACACACACACACACACACACACACACACGCGCGCGCGCGCGCGCGCGCGTGCGCGCGGGGGAATCAGCAACATGGCTCTGTGGGTAAAAGAACTTGCCACCAAACCTAAGAACCTAAGTTCAAGACCCAGAACCCATACAGTGGAAATAGAGAACCAACTCCTATGAGTGGTCTGACTTCCACATCCACACTCACACCATAACATCATACACAGGCACACATACCAACCGCTCCTGCACAAAAATAAATGTAATAAAAATTTTTAAGGCATATAGTTGGGAGATGATAAATGAATTATATCTACCAACAGCCTGAAAGGGGGCTCAGGTCCACGTAGAGTCTGAGTAGTGTGTCAGAGTCAGTCACACTCAGTCCTCAGGACCCCACAGAGTACGGCGGTCTCCATCTGCAGCATGGAAGCTCAGAACAGAACTGATGGCACTCCAGTCAGTGGACGGCTGACCGAGGAGCCAATTTGTGGTCACTGAATTTTAGTTGGGTCTGCACTACTGCAAGCCACTGCCTGTGGTAAGGACTGAAAAACAGCAGCAACAGAACACAGCTTACTTTGTAGCTCCAAGAAACTAGGCAGAGTCACGGGACTGAGCCCTGAGAAGATGGACGACAATACACCATGACCTGGGAAAGAAGTCCAGATGCATTTACAGTTCAGCAACCCAGCACCTATACAGAATGATCAGCTCAAGATCCATGCAAAGACTGGGTACAATAAATTTCTCAGCAGGAGACATATAGAAAGAATTTTATGGGGGATGGAGAGATGGCTCAGAGGTCTTGAGTTCAATTCCCAGCAACCACATGGTGGCTCACAACCATTTATAATGGGATCTGATGCCCTCTTCTGGTGTGTCTAAAGACACATATGCATGAAAATTAATTAATTAGCTAGTTAATCTTAGAAAGGAAGGGAGGGAGGGAGGGAAGAAGGAAAGAGAGAGAGAGAGAGAGAGAGAGAGAGAGAGAGAGAGAGAGAGAGAGAGAGAGAGTTTTATGAAAGAATAATAGAGAAGTGGAAGCCAGGAAGGAGGTCTGGGGTTGTCAGTATAGCTGAAAACAGATTAAGGAGCCTATTATGGTAAAACTGAGCTATAATCAAAATGTTCACATATCTCTTTGGCTGGTGGTTAATCTATACACACCAAAGACAAGTAAAAGCAAAACATAAGCACATGTATGTTGAAGTACACACCATGATATATCCACATACAGAAACCAATTGCATAGGCAGAGGAAGGTAGAAAAGCAACACTATCAAGGGAAGGAAGACACAATGGAGTAGAACCTGATTCTGGCTGGTCTTAAGTTTCCAAAGGTTTACAAAGCTCCATGTGACCAGCAGCTCTAAAAGAGCAACTTGAGAATATATGAATGAGAAAAGTAGTTGGGGCTGGGCGGTGGTGGCACATGCCTTTAATTTCAGTACTTGGGAGGCAGAGGCAGACGGATCTCTGAGTTCGAGGCCAGCTTGGACAGTAATTTCCAGGACAGCCTGTGTTCCAGGACACAGAGAAACTCTGTCTCGGAAAAACAAAAGAAAGGGGGAAGGGAAAGGGGGAAGGGAAAGGGGGAAGGGAAGGGGTAAGGGCGGGGGGAGGGAAAGGGGGACCGGACGGGGGAAGGGAAGGGGAAAGGGAAGGGGAGGGAAGGGAAGGGGAAGTCCACATGATTCTAGTACAGGGCAAGACTACAGAACATGGCCCTTCTGGCGGCAGACAGTAAGGACTCTGGAACCCTGGCCTATGCTACAGCTGCTCAATGGAAGACATTAGAACATGCTAACCCAGTCCTTATTCAACCAATCATTAGTCAGCACTGATGGACAATGAGCAGTCACTCATTGAAAACAAGCTCAATGAAACAGCTGGGGCACTGGGATCCAAGCCATACATACATCTGTCTCCCGTTTCCTGATTCACTAAGCAAGCACCCTGCTTGAAATTACGTTACACAGGAGGGAACTAAAGGACTGGCCTGCCAGCCTGCTCTGACTGTGAGAAACTGAAAGGTTTGTCACACTGCTTACAAAGACACTAAACTGAACCGAACCATACAAAAAGGCATATATTAAGGCGTAAGGCATACACTAAGTCAGAATGTATTAAAATATCCCAAATAGGGCTGGTGAGACGGCTTAGTGGGTAAATTTGCTTGCCAGCAAGCCCGACAACATGATTCAGTTTCAGGCAGGACCTATACTGAGGAAGGACAGAACCTCCACACATGCACAGTGACACACACACAAGCCCCCAAATACATACACCTGACTAAGCAAACAAATGAATCTCAAACATAAACGACTTGCAAAAGTTATCTCAAAATTCAGAATTTAAAGGAATTTTAATTTTTAGGTGCAAAGTTGTTTCTTTTATCTAGGCTTTGTTTACAAATGACTCCTGGAGCACACTCCATATTGCTGTAGTGAACATACAACAATTTTCTCAAGATTCATTTTACTTTTAATTCTACGCCTGTGAGTGAAGGTGCTGAGGAGGCAGAGGAGATGTCAACCCCCCTAGAGCTGGAGCTGCAGGCAGATGTGAGCCACCTAACATGGGTGCTGGGGACAGAATTTGGGTCCTAACTGCCAATCCATCTCTGTCCAGCCCTACAACAAATAGTATTTAAGATCAGTTGTTAGAGGCCAACTGACACTGCTCAGTGGTGGAGGGTCTGCCTACCATACACGTTTGATCACGAGCAACAACAACATTATATTCATATAGAGAGGACATGTTTTAAAAGAACCACCATGGGGAAGAAAGGAAGGGATCAGTAAGAGGAATGCAGGGGTGGGAGAGGACAATGGGGATGACTAAGAACAAAACAAATAGCATGTATGTATGGAAACACTTGGAGACCTATAGTACTATAGAGTGACCTACACTTTTAATTAAAAAATGAAAGATCACAAAAGATAAACCTTCACTTACGAATTACCAGGTACAAATTTTAAAGGGCTAACACAATGAGCAAAAAAGGTAACAAATGTGCTTTTATGGTCACAGATGTTTAAGAACCTCTTTCCTAGAAGACAGTTCTGGACAGAAGGCCATGAGTTACACCTTCCTCACACACTGAACCTCACAAAGTACTGACTAGTCTTTAAATGAAGTGATACACGCAATGAAAGCTTTGTGTGCACATATGTCAACATGGAGACCACCAGGCACCAGCACCAAGGCTGAGAATCACTACAAGGTGGAGGGGTAGCGGGAGGGAAAGAAGCAAGAGCTGACTGCCATTGCCAGGGAGCCTTTGGCAACAAGTGCATGTACTTCAGTCAATGACATTGTTCTTTGAGGACCAAAAAAAAAAAAAAAAAGATAAACTGGTTCATCTTCCCAGATATTTCAGATAGTACATTTAGCTTTAAAAATTAAAAAAAATTTTTTTTCAAATAAGGCAATTACTTAGAGAAGCTACAACAGTAGTAAAAAGCAGAAGAATGAAAGAGGAAGAGAAGAAGAAGAGGAAGAGTTAACCACGGTTTGATAGAACCATGTTCTGTCAAAGAAGCCAGAGGGCAGTGTATGTTTACAGCATTAACATCCATGAACTTACAACACAAACCCAGAGACATTCTCCATCTAGTCCACCAGGGGTTAAAAGTAAACTAATCATTACAGCTGTAACAAAGGAATGCCAAGTAAGTGGAGCACAAAAGACAGAGAAAAGGGGAGGCTGGGAGGATCAGGAGCACCTCTCTCACAACTTGGTAAGGGAATCTAGCCACTTTTACAGTTCAGGAAGCAACCTGAGCATCAGATCCACGTGTGACCAGGAAGGGCTGGCTTCCATAAATTTTTGAGCAGGTTGTTGAAAGGTGCAGAAACAAAGGGAGATGATCTCCCATCCCACTAACTCTATGCCCTGGCAGTCCAGCTTTGCTCAGAAAGAACTATTCTGGGATGGACACCCTAGAATACAAGGCCACATTTCAGACCCTGTCTGCATATTTAGCCCCTACTGACATTAATGTCATCTTCAGAACATACAGCACCAAGTTTGCATTCAAACTGATTCAAATTTCTGTTTATTTAAATCACACTGAAATCTCCCTGACCTTGGTTTCTCCATTTAGAAACTAATGGTGACAATTCTGTCAATCTTTTTCAGAGTAGGCTCTAGTGACCCACTGCAGATACAAAAAAAAGGAAACTCAAAACTCCACAGGAGTGCCTTACCCAGCCGCTGGACATCACATATCAATGAATGACAAATACATGACAAGCAGAAATCAGGTAGGCCTCAAAAGGCTTCTATATAGACTCTGGAGGAACTAAGAGTTGTGTAAAGATTCTACCAAAGTCCCTGTTGTCAATAGCTTGATGGGTAAGAGGCAAGATCCCCAGATGTTCTTTATAGAACACAATCCTTTAAGCAAAACAAGTGCATTTTTTAGAAGTTGTCCCTGCTTGCAAGAGCCCTCACAGAGGTCACTAGAGGAAAGATGACTTTCCTACCCTCAGAGGAGATTCTTCTCCCTCCTGTGTCTCCAGCCATTTGCAAGAAATCCTGCCCTATGGGGAGTAGCTTCTGAGGTGTTACAGTATATAGGCCGGGAAAGCTTAGCTGGAAGGAACTCCGTCTCTGAAGCCTTGGGGAAGCCATTATCCACACTAGGGAAAGATTTCTGGGTGCTACTGCTTTGGAGTCCCCCACTCTTATTAGTAGTCTCTTACCCAAAGTAAGGCCTCTAAACTCCCTGATTCCCCAGAACTATGGATTCCCCAGGATCATACTTTGGTGTGTTCTTAGGAGCCTGTAGAGAGGAGATGGCTGTTTTCCCAGGAAAGGAGTTCTCACATTCCTAAAATAGAACCTTCCCAGAAGGCAAATTTTCATCAACCAAAAGGCCCTGAAGGTTGAAGATATTCACAGTTGATGGAGGAGTGAATAAGAAACAGAGATAAAAGAATCACTGGAATTTGGTAGGTGAACCCAGAAGGAGCTGAAAGGGTCTAGTTGGATGGCCTATGGGCTGGTGATCTTCACAAAGTCTACATTAGAGTGCAGGAGACCAGGAACAGACCTGGAAATTCTCAGGAAAACAAATTTAAATTCTACTCTGGGTTCACACACCACTCGACAGCCTCTCCTTTGCTATCCCCGCAAAACCTGCTCTGCAAGGCTACTGCAGAGGTTAGAGCTGACAAACCTGTAAGTAGACATGATGCAGCCACACAGCACTAAACAAAGAAATCATCCGTTCCTCTCTTCTTTTAGTGAGATGAGACAAATCCCCTACCCTGGATCTTTATCTAGTCTTGGAAAGATAAAGCCAAATGTATCCACAGGCTCCAATTTGCATAGAAACCAAACAAAACATCTAAACAACAGACAGGGAATTAGTGACAGACATATAAAGAACTATTCCCCAAACATTCACTTACCCAAAACTGTAACAAAAGGCTTTGAAAGCTACTGAACTTTACCCCTTATAGGAAAAATAAGCAAGGAAAATACATTTTTACTATCCAACTGGAATCAGGACTGAGCTAAAGCTTCCAGAACATAAAAGGCGGGGAGGGCCAGTAATACTTTCAGGTTTGAGCCTCTTGTTAGCACAGGAAAGACACTGGGGTAGAGAGTCATTCTCACACTCAAAGAATGAATCCTTCATGCTCTCCAGAGTGTTTGCTCTATTAGAGAACACACCAGTAACCTCCAGTGGGCCCCAGAGCCCTCCACACAGTGCTTGGGTACACTCCACATTTACTTAGGATACTCCTGACTCTTATGAACTGTTTCATAAGCCTAAGGGTTACTATGTCATGTTCCTGTAAAAGGTCACTCCAAATTAGCAACAAAACAATCACTGACAAAAGAACTCAGCTGTGGTGTGCTCCTAAAGAAAGGTTTGGGTTATTAAAAAGTAAAGTATCTTATTCTCCATCAACTTTCTTTTACAAAAATCAGTCCTGTAAGTGTCCAAGAGGGAGTCAGTGGTCTAAGATACATGCCTGCTCTATGAGGAGGAGTATCCTAATTGTACACACACTGGACAAAGCAGAGCCGACTACCATGTAACAGACTGTGAGAACTGCTAACAACTGCGGCATATCACAAGACTCTGCTTTCCATCTTTACCCCCTATCGTTTTCAGAACAGATGCCGTCTACTATCAAATCAAGTATGCACACTTCCCTACCATCTTGGTGGTACTGGTAAGAATTCATAAACCTTTTCATCTCAGATACTGTATCTTTCATTTCTAAACTTTCTGTCTTTTAGTTTCTATTTTTATTGTATCTTTTCATTGATATAACATATAGTATCCATTCACTGTTACATCTGCTCCTTTAAAATTCTTGGTTTGTAGTCAGCTTATTTTGATTAACAATTCTTTTAACAATAAAGTACATTTTCATGTAGGTGATTTTGTTTTGGATGCTAGACACTGTGTAAACTATGCTGTGGAAACTCTTAATTACATTATATTCCTCTAAAGAGGGCTATTTGTATGTTTGTTTGAGTGAACACTTATTTTAGTTGACTTAATATAGACTATGGAGTCTGACAACTCAGATTTTAATAATTTTATCCATGGCCTACCTGCTTGGAGCCATGCTTGGAGGTTTGTATGTGATTCAAACATAAGCAAAGACCTACTTTAGAAGACCTAGATCAAGGCACTACTCACCCGTAAGTGTAGGATACACAAGCCAAGGATTTCCCTTACAGGAAAGGCCAGGGGTTTTTTTGTTTGTTTGTTTTGTTTTTTATTTGTTTTCTTTTTGAGATCAGGTCTTGCTATGCATCCTAGGCTGGCCTTAAAGTAGTAAACCCCATGTCTGGTCCTTCCTGGAGCATAGATAATATGTGTGTGTCAACATGCTTGACTCCACGTTTCTGAAATGCGCATTACTAGAAAAATCTCCAAACCTGTTAATCACTGTTTGTTGTTCTTCTTTGTTTGGTTTTTGAGACCAGACCTTACTATGTAGCTCTGGCCAGCCTAGAACTGCTTAAGACCCACTTGCCTCCATGCCTGGCTTGTCTTTGTTTTTACTTTACTGACTATTGTCTACGTCATAATAGAGTCTTAAATAAAAGACTTTAGACAAACATTACTAATTTACAAGAAAGGAAAACACCCAAAATATATTCAGCAGGTAAATAGCCCAGCAGATAAAAAGCACTTGGAGCACAGCCTCTCAACCTAAGCTTGATTTCCGGAATGGATGTTGAAAGGAGAACAACTTGACATGTGTGTACTGGCAAACGTGTCTATACTATCTTACACTCATACACATAACACACACACAAACAGCACTAAAATAAGAGGTAAAAAATTTCAAGTATGACATGCCATACTTATTGTAGAAAACTATGTAATATTCTATTTATGTTACTTCTTTAAAGATTTATTTATTCATTTTATATATATGAGTATACCATTGCCCTCTTCAGACACACCAGAAGAGGGCATCAGAGCCCATTACAGATGGTTGTGAGCCACCATGTGGCTGCTGGGAATTGAACTCAGGACCTCTGGAAGAGCAGTCAGTGCTCTTAACCGCTGAGCCATTGCTCCAGCCCTTATGTTACATATTAATCTATAGATATTCTTTCAATCAAACATGACCCCCTGCCCAGAGAGAAGATATTCTAAATTCTAAATGGCATACTTTAAACAGTTATACGTGGCACAGCAAGAAAGAAGTAACCTTACTTTGTCTTGGTTGTCTTTATTCTTGTAGCACAGGTTTCCAATCAGACGAATGAGATGAGACTTAAACCCTTCAGTCATGTGTTCGACGTCACCCTCTGCTTTTAGAGAGTCAGAGGGACTGAAGATGCTCGTGCTATCTTTTCCAACTTCATGAATCACTCGTAAAACATCTAGAGCAAATGAGTACAGTTCATTTTCCATAAGAAATTAGCAACTATCTAAGTTCTCTATAAACAAACCTAATGGATTACAATAAAGTATGTGCCAACCCTCTTCAATGATGATTCGTGTGGGGACAAAGGAGAGCCCTTGCCTGGCATGTTCCAGTTCATCCTCACACCGCCAGAAATACAGCAGCAGGAACAATAACCAGACAGCCTCTTTGCTTTTCCATTCATTTGTTTAAAGTCCCAGTTTGAAGGAGGCTGATCAGAACAATTAGCCTCACTTGGCCTTTCTATTTATCCACAAAGGAAACTTAGCTAAAATTTTGCAACTACTTTTTCTTACAAAATGATTTTCAATTTCAATTGATTTATGCAAAATCTAATGTGATAACTTAGTCAAGTAAGTGTAAATTACAAGAGGTTTTAGTAATGACTTATAGCTTTCTCAATGACTAACTAATCAGACTTGGCCATGAACTGACATTAGCTACAATCACAAGAAATAATATTGCTATATACTATGAATATCCCAAGCAGCCTATAGAAATAGGACTTATACATTTTCCATATTATTTTATTTAACCCTCTGAATAAACCCATTAAATGCAGACATCACTTTCATAATTTTACTTGAAGCAACTGGACACAGAGAAGCTCACTGGGCGGAGACAGATGGCAATCCACATTTGTCCTAGCTTCAGAGTGAGTCCCTGTTTTGTAACTTAATCTGATTATCATTAAAAGTACTGCATTCTAAATAGAACTCTGTTAGTCAGATATGACGGCACATGCCTTTACCCCAGCATTCAGGAGGCAGAGGCAGGTGGATCTCTGTGAGTTCAAGGCCAGCCTGGTCTACAGAGGAAGTTTCAGGGCAGTCAGGGCTACACAAAGAAACCCTGTCTTAAAAAAACAAAACCATACAACTCTGGGAAGGAATTCTAAATGCCTTCGACAGACACTGATAGCTCAACTACATTTGTGGATATAAAGACATCTTTCTTGTATATTGACATCCATGAAAAGGTACCGGACTTTTTTTTTTTTTTTTTTTAAAGAAAAGCACTAGACATTGACAAGCAAAATCTAGGGCTGAGTATCCACATGAACCAAGGTTCTATTGAACTTAATTTGCAAATAGCTTTTGAGTAAAGTCAGTAATGCTTCAAATAATGTTTTCCTAATGATAAAAGATTTCTTGTTTCAAGAGTAAATCTATAATGTGAGTGAAATACTCTTCTTTGCTCTCAAAAGTATAACTGGAGAAAATCTCTTACCAGATTTTATAAATAAAACTTATGGTAAAATAAAATTTACAAAAATCACCCTTATCATTTGCAAATCCCCATCCTCAGTTTTATCATAAACATTCCTCTGAGGTGACACCATAGGTATTTGCAGAAAGGCCTGCTTAGTCATCATACTACAAAGCAGGACCCCAGCTCCACAGCAGGGAAGGAACAATGTGGTCTCAGCTTGAGCAACCTGAGCTGTGATCATTACACCGTAAGTCCATCCAAGAAAAAAGTTCAAAGAATCTCAAGTGAAAACACCAAAGATAAGGGCTTGTGTTTGAACTTATACCACAGAGTATGTCAAAGACTTCTTAACTGAAGTCTTGTGTGTGCCAGTTCACTCACCAATCACGCGCTCTATCAGGCCAGGAAAAACCTGCAGGTAGCCGAGAAGCTCAGTGTTGGATGTCATTTCACACAAGACGTCCAGGAGCCGAATTGTAACCAGTGCTTCCTAAAATGACAAGAAAACCTCCTTGCTAGGAACCAGAATTTCAACTTTGACTGTTATAAATGACAGAGAATAATGTTCTAACAAATGCTATGTGACACATGTATCTGCAGAGAGAAACAGAACTGCTGGAATGTCCTTGAAGGTTCACTACTGGCCCCATCAAGAGGGCAGGGTTGCATGTCACTATGTGTCTTCTTGGAGCAAAGATGCAACAAAGCTCTTGGGTTTTTTTTTTTTTGGTTTTTCGAGACAGGGTTTCTCTGTGTAGCCCTGGCTGTCCTGGAACTCACTCTGTAAACCAGGCTAGCCTTGAACTCTCGAACTCAGAAATCCGCCTGCCTCTGCCTCCCAAGTGCTGGGATTAAAGGCGTGCGCCACCACCGCCCGGCAGCAAAGCTCCTGTTGAAGCAAAAGCCTCTTTCCTAACAGTGGGATAAATGTTCACATTACAAACTACACATCACACTTATCCAAACACTCTCTTTTGAAAGCATTCTCAGTATCAAAGTTCCACTTTAGAGATGGAAACATTCCCTCCAAACACATTAACTTCTTGTCCACAAAAATAAAGTCCTGTGATCTAAAACAAACAAACAAACAAAAAAACTCACTAACTTCAAGAACTTACATTATTTCTTGGTGAATCTAAGACTTTATACAATGTGTCAGTAGAATGGAAAACATAAAATTATTTGAAAATATTAGCTCATAGCTACTAATAGCTTCTATAAAACAGAAAGCACAGCCAGGAAACCACCATGCACCAACTATATGGCATCCCAATATTCCAAAATACTTTTCAAAGACGTAATTTTCACAGATTTCAAAACATACTTTTTCAAGTGTACATTATTTGACAAAACATAGTAGTACCTATAAATTTAGGTCATGAAGATAAAACTCTTCGACAAAGATAGATTTTTTTAATAATACTATTCATTTTATTCTTTAAAAAAATTTAAGATAAGTCTTTAATATAGCTTTCTATAAATCTCAAATAATATCAAGAAACAACAAATTTTAATGCCTTGAGTCTTTATTTCAAAGCTGTCACTTGCTGATAAAGAGATAAAAAGAATATCAAAAGCATAGACTCTAAGTCTGAAGTCAGTCTCATGGGTAAGCCCATTAGCTCAGCCGGGCTCCAATAGTCTCTTCTGTTAAGTGGGCACAGTCCAGACTATCTCTTCTAGACAAGTCTACTGGAGGAACAGCAGGCTGAGTCAGCATAGCACAGCATTGTGTTTGTTTGTTTGTTTAATTTGTTTTCTGTAAACATAAAATTTATTAAAACCCTTTACAAGTAATGTTATACTGAACACTCTTGTCAAATATCTGCAGTTTTGAACAAGTAAATGTGGGTTGGTAAATTCTTAGAAATCCAACTGTTGGGTAAAAAGTATGTACATTAAAATTAGTTTAGCAATATTTTGAATGGTACACCAATCCACTAGAAGACTGTTACGACACTTTGCAATTTTTTTAAAAGATGTATTTCATTTTTAATTATATGCATTGATTGAATGTAGGTTTGTGTAGGTCCCCAGGGAGGCCAGAAGATGTCTCTTTTTCACTGGTGTGGAGCTGACTGATTCTTATAGCCTTCAGGGGCCATGAACCTCAGGGCTTTGCCTGTTTCTGCCTCCTCAATGCTGGGATTATAAGAGCACACCGCCACACCTGGTTTTTTCACATTGAATTCTGGAGATCAAATTCAGGTCCCAAAGCTTATACGGCAAGCACTTCTTATCTCTATAGCTCGATCTTTAATCTTAGCTTCAATAGAGTAAATTTTAAAATCTTTAATTATATATAAGCATATGTGTATGTGTGTGGGCATATGTGCAGATGCCCACAGAGGCCAGAAGCACTTAGTTAGAGACTGTTGTGAGCAGGGAACTAAACTTAGGTCCTCTGAAAGAATAATACAGGCTATCACTGCTGAGCCAACTTTCCAGTCCTTAAGAGAATTTTGTTTTATTTTGTTTGAGACATGGTTTCTCTGTGTCGTCTTGGGTGACCTAGAACTCACTCTGTAGGGCAGGCTGGCCTCAAACTCAGAGATCTACCTGTCTCTGCCTCTTAAGTGCTGGATTAAAGGTCTGCACCACCACCACCCAGCCGAAAGAATAATTTTTACGTGGTATACTAAAAATAATGCTGGCTTAATTAAGAAATTTAATGACTTAAATGGGGTGTATGTTAGGTGTGATTAAACTGACTTTCTTTCTGTCAGTAACAGGGAGTCAAGGAGAAAACTATGTCTAAACAGTGAAACGTCATTCATCTTTTGAAGAACATCCAGCAGGGCCGCTGAGAATGTGTGGCAGGTACAGGTTCTTGCTCCCAAGCCCACAGCCTAAACTCAATCTCTGATATCAACAGGTTGGACAGACAGAATTGATTCTCCCAAGTTGTCCTGTGACCTCCACACTCCTGCAGGCACATACACATGCCACACCTTACAGCGCCAAATAAATAAACTACTTAGTAAATGGTTACAGACTTTGTAAAGGCTAATTCAAAAAAAAAAAAAAAAAAACAACCCAGTAAATCTACCTGTATTCAAATGGAAGAAGAAACAGCCACATGCAGAGAAAAGCCACACTAGAGAACAGTGCATACACCACTGTGAAAAGTAGATGAAGCAATTTACGGTTTGAATACACAAGGAAGCCTTCGTATCACAACATACAAACGGCTCTGCAGAACAGAAGTGGGAGCTGGGCAAACCAGAAACTTCTTAACTTTGTTTCACTGACATCAGCTAAAGAACTGTTTACAGAAAACTGAAATATGAGCAAAAAACACAAACACGATCCTTATCAGTCCTACAATCAGAGACGCCATTCTTACTCGTTCCACGGGCTCATACTAATTGCTACTGCAGAAAGTTGCTTAATATGGGGCTGCAAGGACCAAAAATGACTGCAATCCTCTCCAACTAACGACAATTCTGAAAGTGCACAGCAATCAGGAAATCTAAACCTTTCAAAGGAAAGGCGAGGCTCAGGACGAGTAATTAAGATTCAGTAAACTCAACCTTAACCTATGCCAAAACAGACTAAATTTGTATCAAACCCAGAAATGGGTATATAAAATACAGCAAAGGACCAGCATGGACACTCAACACTCAACTACTTCTGCAAAGAAGTATATGAAGAAAGCCTCAGAGTTTTCAAACTACACAGGAAAAAAAAATCCTCGATAAACAAAGCTATTTTTAGTCATAGTCTTCTGAAAACTTTATTAATTGTATTAACTGTCTTGTCCTAAGAAATCACTGATGGCATGCTCCCCAGTGACTGGCGGAGACAAAGGCAGAGCCCTAAGGAGCACTCACTAACTTCCATGATGATCTTGACAACCAACAGCCAGGCTATAAACACCTAGAACGAACAATAGGCTCTCAGCAGTTAACATTAACAACCAGCTCCAGCATAGGATTTGAGAACATGGTATACTGGAATATTGGTTCAAGGGTCTCCTTCAAGCCTATGTAACTCTTTATCCCCACTTTTATCTCAAAGTCTAGTATATGCAAAGTAGTGTGTTTCCTCCTCCCTTACAGAAACTACTATTTGAAGGGAAAATATAAAATTTTTCTACATAAAAAATTAGAGGCCAAGGAGATGGATCGGGGAGTGAGACCATATGCAAGCTTGAGGACCTGAGTCTGAATCCTTGGTATCATGTAAAAACACTACATGTGCCTACAAGAGACGGGGGACCCAGAGAGCCCATCAGCCTAGCCAAACAGCAAGCTACCAGTTCAGTAAGTGACCCTGTTTCAAGACAGTAAGATGGAAAGCAATAAAGGAAGACATGCCTGATATCTGCCCTTGCTTCTTCATATACACCCACAAATATGTACATCACACACATGCATGTGCTCCTGCACACACACAGACATATTAGAGAGAGACAGAGAGTAGGTGTATCTCACTATAATACTACAATTATTTTAAACACAAGTCTTGCGAACAATTTAAAGTCAGATGTGATTTAACAAATATTGAAGGGTTTTTTTTTATTTTAATGTTTCCTAGAATATTAAGTTTTAAAACGTTTTTAAGTCATACCCCACTGCTCCCCCTGCTGGGAACAAAGGCAACTGTCCCCAGAAAGGTAAGTCAGTGCTGAGATATCCTCCTTTCTTTTACAGGAAGAGACCTGAAGGCAACAAAGACAACAACCAAGTGGCCTGGAATTCAACCACAAAGAAGGCAGTGCACTCTCACTGTGACAAAGTATCACAAACATGACTTCAATTACGCCAGAAGTGAAGAGATTCCCAGGCTCGCACGTCACTGCCCAGAGCACACCATGATCTCTTTTCTGCTTCTCTGCATCCCTTTCCATGCAGAGGGAGCGTCCACTCTGGAGTCCGAGCTCACCCTCCAGACCACTGCCAACAGCACTCCAGCATCAACCACTAACATGTATTTAAAATCTGCTTCACTGAGGTATGGTTCGTATACATACCTTTAAGTATACAAAACAGAGGCTATCAAACTACACAGCTATGACTAACACTTCAAAAAGTTCCCTTGTATCCCTGTGGAATTACGCTCACCCCTGACTTAAGCCCCAGCAAACATGTGACCTGTTCTCTGCCATTATCCACAAGTCGAACCTACTACTAAGTCTCACAGAAATGGCAGCCTAGTCTAGCTCATCCACCTGCTCACATGCTGCCTCGGTATCATCTTTCATTCGGTACCAGAGCTGCTTCTATTCTGCTACTGAGCAGTTTCCAAGAGAGAACAATTCTGACATTAACTCAAAGGACAGGCCAAAGAAATAGGTACAAGAGAGGTTTTCCAGTGAAAAGGAGGATAGAATTACTGCCAACTAGCTTCAGTAGCCTTTAGTAGAGAAGAAGTCAAGAAAGGAGACAGTGATGAGGTTAACTGGGGACGGGAGAGAGGGAGAGGGGAGGGGGGAAGAAAGCACCTACACTAAGTAGGAAAAATAAACTTTTAAAAAACAGCTCAGCCTTTCGCTGCTGCGTCCACAGCCATGTAGCTCAGGCTATAGAAGAGGCTTGCCTCTAGTGTCCTCCGCTGTGGTAAAAAGAAGGTCTGGTTGGACCCCAATGAGACCAATGAAATCGCCAATGCCAACTCCCGTCAGCAGATCAGGAAGCTGATCAAAGATGGGCTGATCATCTGGAAGCCCGTGACTGTCCATTCCCGGGCTCGCTGCCGGAAGAACACCGGGAGGGCAGGCACATGGGCATAGGGAAGAGGAAGGGTATGGCCAACGCTCGGATGACCGAGAAGAATGAGGATCCTACGCCGGCTCCTCAGGAGATACCGGGAATCTAAGAAGATTGACCGCCATATGTATCACAGCCTGTACCTGAAGGTCAAAGGCAATGTATTCAAAAACAAGCGGATTCTCATGGAACATATCCACAAACTGAAGGCAGACAAGGCCCGCAAGAAGCTTCTGGCTGACCAGGCTGAGGCTCGCAGGTCTAAGACCAAGGAAGCACGGAAGCGCAGGGAGGAGCGCCTGCAGGCCAAGAAGGAGGAGATCATCAAGATTCTGTCCAAGGAGGAAGAGACCAAGAAATAAGCTTCCCTCAGTCTGTACATAGTGGCCCGGCTGTGGCCTCCCGTGGATCAGTCATTAAAATAAAACAAGCCTTGTCCATTGGCAAAAAAAATAAAATAAAATAAAAAATAAAAAAAAATAAAAAACAGCTCAGAAACCTGTATTGAGAAGTTATTTGTTTGTTTGTTTTATAATATTTTATTTTAAAAGGTTTATTTTTGTTTTATATGTATGAAATTTCACCTGCCTGATGTATGCCCTCAGAGTCAAAGAAGATGTTATATTTCCTAAAATCAGACTATAGATGGTTGTCAACTGCCAGGCGGACACTGGGAAGCTAGCTCAGGCCCTCTGCAAGACAGCAGGAGAGTATGGGCACTTACAACAATGTGACTATAGAACGTGACTACAGCACTGAGGGCAATGAGCAGAAGCAGAAACAATTTACTCGTCTAATTGCAGGGGTGACACCATCCACGCATTCATTCAGAATGTGTGTTAAATGCCTATGGAACTGCTAGGTAAATGGCAGGAAATCCATTGATGTTATGTGTCTTTAACACACGCCTGTGTACCTATGCCTAACTCAAAGTATCAACAGAATTACTTTACAACCTGTTAACGTGGGCAGGGTTTCTCCTTATTTATAGTTCTAAGTTCTCTAATAAAGCTGCCCATTCCTCAGACAGTACAGTTAAAACCTTTCAACAGGGGCTGGAGAGATGGGTCACCAATGACGAGCACTCCCAGAGGACCCGAGTTCAGTTCTACCACTCACAAGGTGCCCTACATCACCTGTAACGCTCGCTCCAGAGGATCTGACACCTTCTTTTGACCTCCAAAGGCAACAAACACATATAAATAAAGACAAATCTTTAAAACCTTTTAAGAAAGAAACCTCATAAATGTCTTGATTAAACTAGAAATCCCGTCTGCTCTTCCCCTCCAGGCCGAGATCTGTCTCCTTACCTTATCCTCGGTGTGAGGTTCTGAGGTCAACTTCATCACGTTCCTACACTGATCCACAAATGAGTTTGCAATCAACTCGGCATGGCGCAAAAATATAGAGATGTCATCCTTGGTCAGCTGCTCGTCACCCACTATCTTGGCTATCATAATGTCTAACAGTGTGACCCTGAAACACAAAGGAGTCCCACATGAGCATGTGACACATCTGCTGTGCATTGCTGAGGATGACTTCAGGAGGACAGTTTAAGAGTTGCTTTCACTCTTTTTTAAGTTTATTTTAATATCTAACTAGGAAAAGCTTTTATTAATAAAGCTGTCAGTTGCCAGTTTTAAAAGAATGTTTAAGTTTCTTCTATGAGACTTAATAGCAGCAAGAACTTCCCTATACAGTTTTTATATCCATCACTTTTAACATTAAAATAATTCAACATTTCATAAAGGTTGCCAATTTAAGTTTTAAGAATACATTCACAATGTAACAGTAGCAAACTGAAGTGAGCTATTACTTATTCACTATCACTGATCCACGTACTACACATTACCTCATTTAATCCTCACAAACCTCCACAGGACAAGCAATATCATTAGTTCTACATTAAAGATGTCAATCTAGAAACATCTGTAATCCAACAGGTACCCACACTCCCATGTACAAGCATACACGCATGTGTGTAATGTGTGCACACACATAATAATAATAATAATAATAATAATAATAAAAAAAAGGAAATGGCATGGATGAGTTTTGGCCAGCTTAGCCCAGACTATTTACTTACTTTACTATTGTAAAGCAATCAACTGTGTGCTAAACACACACTAGTCCTGACTCTCAGGTGCTGCTGTGCTTTTGACAACTGGGATAACTAGGTTTGCATTAGCATCAGCACAATCACATCAGACGCTGTATGACACTACAGTGGCCAGGACCATCCCACAGCTATGACATCAGGAGCATTCTTAGACTCCATGACAATCTTACGGGATGACTGGCACACCAGGTTCACTATGGAGCAAAATGTGACGTGGCACAGGACTGCCTCCTTGAAAGCCAGCACATGGTCTCACAAACGCTCTTCATTGCGTTATTTACTCCGGCACAAGGACGGAAAGCCACTAGAATCATCACACAGCACATTCAAAGACTTGTTCCCCCCTCAATCCACAAACAGGCCTCCTGAGGCTCCCCAGGCACACTCTCCTTTACGAGCCAAGCGCCCATGACTCTAAGTGACGAGCTAACATGTCCATTCTGTTTCTAATTCACTTGTGACCAAATGGGTGCAAACTCTCTCTCAAAACTTTGACTTCTGTTTTTTTTAAGCAATGAACTTGTAAAAGACTTAGGGAAATTTTCTATAGAAAACAAAGCAAAACAAAAAAAAACAAAACCCTGTTTTATAGTTATATTTAAAGAGAAAGAGGCTCTAGTTGCTAAAGTCACATATACGCAATCCTGAAAAGGTTTTGGTGAGGACCAAGAGCAAGGGTGAGAGAAAGGAAGGATCTGTAATTCAAATTCAATTTTTTCCAGCAAATCTTCAATTTAGATGCGAACGTCTACAAAGGTGTAATTTGTTCAATACTACATGCCTCAAAGGCTGTAAGTTGTACTAACCCAGAACCAGCAAGCTCATCACCCTGAGGCAGTGAGTGGTGCTGCTGACAAACCTTATCTGTATCTACAGATGAACAGATGGACAGACGGCAAAGAGTAGAATCAGCTGGCTGAGTAAGAGCTACCCCTGTAGCCTTAGGAAGCATTACCCCAAACAATCAGATTCCTAACCTTGAAAACACCACAACAATGCCAAGTCACAATGACTTCGAGGACCTGAGGACAGTGGTGGTGTTAGTGTGAATACTATCAATTCACACAGTTCACACAGTGACACCTTAGCACCAGGACTGGGGAGCACTTGCTATGAGAACAAGAGGAGCTGAGTCTTAATTCCTAACACGTAGGTAAACTGAGCTATGACCTTAGATGCCTGTAACCCCAGTGTCGAGGGCAAAGACAAGCAGATCTTGGGAGCATTTTCACCAGACAGCCGAGCCAAAGCTATGAATTTCAGGTTCAGTCAAAGAATCTCTCTATATGTGAATAAATGAACGATTGAATGATCTGGAAGAAGCTGGAAAGTACTTAAGGAAGAAATATCATCCCCTAATCTCCATATGCACACACATGCATGTGTGTGCAGGCATGCCCTCAGACACTTGTATAAACACCACTCCAGCACACAGTCCTGGTCCCTAGCTAGTAACTAGGGACTATTTTAGGAGATAGGAGAATGTTAGGAGGTGGGCCTAGCTGGAGGAAGGAGATCAGTAAAGGCATGCCTTTGAAGGATACACATGGTCCCTCATCCCTTCCTCCAGCCCACCAGGAAGTAAGCCACTTTGCTCCCAACCATGAAGAAGTACCTCACACTGGCCCAGAAGCTAGACTACAGTCTCAAACCCTAAAACAGTTTTTGGGAAGCCAAGACAGCCTGAGACCAGCTTTGGCAACACAGCAAGAGAATCGGGGAAGGAACATTCCCTTTCTATTTACTGACTGCTAACTACGCATGCTCTGAGACCTTAATATATCATCTATTCGGGTATCTACCACAATGATTCCATCAAGTGATCACTATTCCTTTCCCTTTGCTTGGATGAGACAGAGCTCTAGATAGATTACATGAGTGAGCCACCCAAACACCAGCTGCCCTTTGCTCCTATGCTATACAGACATTATAACCTGAGCAATGTACATACCATCTTTTAACTTGCCAACAATTATACCGGCTCAGCGGGGAGGGGGAGCAGACAGTGTATAACACTGGCTCTCATTATTACTGAATCATTCCAAACAAACTGGCTACATGCATATTCAAACTTCTCTCACAAAAGAATCTGTTCCTAATCGATTCCAGCCCCTAAGTAAAGGAAACAGTGCAGTTACTGCCCACAGCACAAGGGGCAGAGAGTGTGCCTGCTGTTGTTCACCATCATGCCCCAGGAGCCACCAGCAGATGCTCAGTACAGCATTGTTGTATTCATTGATCTGCAAATGTATCACAGCCCTGAACTAATCAAATATTCTAATGCAGTGGGGCTAGACACCCCCAAAGGATTCTCCTATGTCCTGTGCTCCCCAAGTATGGTTCTACATCTGACTCAAAGAATTTGGGAACATTCTGAGTAACACATTGTCTACTTGCTTCTCCCAAGGATTCTCCATGCTCAGGAGGAAAATGCACTTGTCACATAAACCTGCGGAGGAAAACTCTTGACTCAGTCCTTATGACCTGCCAAAGGAAACTTCTTAACCAAGAATACATCCACCCTTCCTCAAGAGACAAAGGGTACCAAGCTTCCACTTCACCCAAGACTCCCAGCACCCCTCTCCTCTCCAGCATGGAGCTCTCCACATCAGCATGGACACATAGCAGTAAACACAGTAACCCTTCATGCAAAAGCTGAAGTTAGCCAGCACAATGGCCTCAACACTCCCAGGGGTAGGAGGCATGCCACTCAGGTTATGCTCTACTGCCTACTAGCTTGAATATGACTAGGCTTTGTAAATGTTCTTCCACTACAATAAAGCACACTACTTTGTATGAACCATCTACCAGAAAACCATAAACCTAGCAATAAATATTCTAAATAATCAAACTAGTGATACGCACAAATAGACAACTACGATGTGTGCTTGAAGCTGTTGGTATAAAGCTGAGGAACTGCAACATTTTGTTCTTAAAAGTTTTATTCTTGTTTAACATGCTTTTACTAAATAATAGCATCAGACTGAATTCTGTATAAATTCTATACAAACCTCATATACATCACTGCCTGTTGTGGTTTTGCTGGGATGTTAACCAAGCGATGTAAACTCACCACTGCACAGACACATGTACTTAGAGTCTACGCCAATGTGAAACCACACGGAGTTCAGTTCAGGCTACTGGACACTATACAGAATGCTAAAGAGTCAAAACCATACCGCTTTGGGGGCAGGGGGTTACCTTTCCTGATTGCTGAGTTTGCCATACATAGCTTCCACCAATTCCGGGCTTTTCAGAAAGTGGTCTGAAATAATCAAGAACCTACAGGGAAAAGGAAGGGAAATTTGGTTACTACAAACAATAAAATATACACGCCCTTACTTACTTTATAAACTTACCTCATACAAAAGAAAAACCTTTCACTTAATTCAACTTTTTTTTACTATAACATTTTTTGTTTGTTTGTTTTTTTTTTTTTTTTGAGACAGGGTTTCTCTGTGTAGCCCTGGCTGTCCTGGAACTCACTCTGTAGACCAGGCTGGCCTCGAACTCAGAAATCCGCCTGCCTCTGCCTCCCAAGTGCTGGGATTAAAGGCGTGCGCCACCACCGCCCGGCTACTATAACATTTTTAAAATATTTATTTTTATGTATATGGTTGTTTTGCCTGTGTGTATGTACATATGTATGTAGTATGCATGTGCACCACATGTATGCCTAACCACAGAAGCCAGAAGAGGGTGACAGATCCCCTTGAACTAGAGTTACAGACTGCACTGAGCCACCCTGTGGGTGCAGGGGATTGAACCCAGAGGTCCTCTGTAAGAGCAGCAAGTGTTCTTGTCCCCTGAGCCATCTCTCCAGGCCCATGTTACTGGGGTCTTTTATGGTTTAAGAGATTTGTAACTTATTTTCTTAGCAGTATCAAGGGAGAAGAAGCCTTGAAATATTCTTTTCTCTAATTTTCCATGTGAAATGTTTATGAAAACAACTCAGTGGGTTATTAGAAAAGCAAGTCTACTTCAGCTGTAATGGGGCTTTTCGCTGTCAACAGGGACATGACATTTAGTGAGAGTCAGATCTAGACAGAAAACATAACACAGTTTTAGTCCAAAGCTTACTGCTGTAAGATGAGGCAGAAAAATGGACATGTCATACTGTTAAAGCTATGCCAACAATGCCGTGATGAATCCTGGCTTGATTTTCCACTCTTTAAGAGTACTCAAGTTACCAAGAAAACATCCACACTGTCAAACACGGCGCTCATCTGAACTAGAGAGAGGACTGTGGAAGCCCGAGGCACAGATCATCAGCACACTTCTTCAAAGTACCTCTGTGCCATCTAGAAAGACTGAACACCATTAACAGTTCTCAACTGTGTCTAACAACAGGGAGCACTAAGATTTAGGGACTAAGAAGTATGATTTTTAATGAATACTGTTATAGTAATAAAAGTTAACTATAAAGTAGTAAATATACTAACACATCATTTATTTACTCTCTCATTAACAAATAAAATGTCACTGAGTGTGATAATCAAATGATACACGTCAATGGCCACCACACTGTCCTCTATCTAAACATAAAATCCAGCACTGGAGAAGTAGCCCAGCACCTACTGCCTACACCAAGCCTGTACCCAACACCACCACCTCGGAAAAAAAAAATCTATAGATCTTTAAAGTTGTCAACCACTACTTAGATTTAAATATTTCTAAGAATAATAAATAATAATGTTAATACTATTCACATTAATTAAGCCAGGTTATCAAAGAGGTATTCAGAGTAAAAGGTATTCAAGAGTAAGAGGAATTCATTCCAAGCTAGGTTCAGAAGCAAAACTGGAATCCTAAAGCCCATTCAAATATAATTTAGCTATGTGGAAATCAAAACTTTTCTCATGAGAACATTTATAAAAAAAACACAATATTCAATCACGTCTGGTAGTATGTGCCTATGACGCAAGCTAAGTTCAAGGCCAGCCTAGACAACACAGCAAGACTATATCCTTCATGACATCCCCTACCCAAAAAAACCACAATATTGCAAATGCTGTACCAGCAACTAGAATACAGCTTATACTTCCAAAATTACTCCCTGAACAGCAGAGAAAGAGCCATGGCTACCATAAGACCCAGCTATTTTACTCCTGGGCATAAAGCCAGTAATCTCCATGCCCTGCCACAGAGATATCTGCACCCTCATGTTTATTGATGTTTTATTGACTCTAAAGAATTTGGAATCAACCTAACTGTCCACCCATAAATGGGTAGTGAATGTTAAAATACACACACACACACACACACACACACACACAAATACTATTCAACTCTAAAGAAAAATGTAATAAAAACTACAGGAAAATGGATAGACTTAGAATATTTTCTTACTTGAGGTCACACAATCTCAGGAAGAAAAAACCACATTCCCTCTCAGATGCAGAATCTAGCCAATAATATGTATGCAGACAAATATACACGTGGGTACAGCATAACACATAGACAAGACAACAAGAAAGGACAGGCATTAGGAAATGAAGATGGGTGAATGTAGGTGACGGACTGAGCTATGAGAGGATATAAAACACTAAGTGTTAGAGCTATCTAATTCTGTCCTGGATATTTTGAGTTGGGGGAGTAAGCGGATAAAAACGTATCTAAATGTGAACACACAAAATCCAATGTGAAGCCCCGCAGCTTCGGAGTGGCCATTCTAAACGTAAAAAGTTCACGGAGACACTGAGATGTATAGATTTTGGGGTCTGGTTAATTTTGGTGTGTGATCGCTTTTTTTATCTGCAAGATTTTTATACTATGAAAATTTATGAAAAATTAAAAACAAAATCATACAAAAACCCCAAATATACAAAAAGACATTACCCAACTACTCGAGCCAAATGCAATGCCAAAACTTTCTCGCCCACACTTTGATGTTACTCCAATATATCCCAACAGAAAGATCTGGAGTTATTATTATAGTCTCACACCTTTCCCTTTCTAAGAATAGAGAAAACATGAGAAGATAATAAATCCTCATGAAGCTGTGTTCTTTATCAGTCATCTGTATGTCTAAGCAAGCGGAAGGGGCAGAAAGTGTATCTTCTCTGACTCTCAGAATCAGTTCAGACTTAAGAGTAAAACAGTTTTTGGAGGCTCCTGGACGGTTCTCTGCCAAATGCAGCAGGTGAGCTTCAAGAGTTGTCAGCTGATGGCTAACTCCCCTCCTGTTCCTGCCTTAACTCTAGTTGCTGGCGGCTGACAGCTCCTGGGGCACTCTGAAGTAGACTTTGTGTTTCCATGAGGAGCCTGGTTGTTTATTCCAAGCTGATAAGATAAAGACCCCAGCTACCCCTCAAATACCTATCAAATAAACAGAACTCTGATACAAGCTAGCCAGAGATAAGCGGACTCTGAGGCCTCCTCCTCAATGACTGTAGATGCTGCAGGCGCATATTGAGGGAGTTTTCCAAGGTAACCCTGTTTTACAGAACAGCTACTGTTTATTTGCATATGGTAATTCAAGTACAAATGATATTCAAAGAAGTAAACAATTTTAAACTTAGATAGAACTCTAACATAATAATATTTCATTTAAGAGGCTCAATACCAGAAGGCTGGCCACCTGGGTCCTGACCACACTGCCCACTGTGAGAAATAAATCCAGACACTTAGATTGATAGGAAAAGATTACTAAAATGTGAAGGAAAAAAAAAACATGAACAACATTTTTGATGAGTTTTACAATGAAAAACAGATTGATTTGTTAGGAGATAGTGTAAAAACGGTAAATATAAACATACATGCTGACCTGACTACTGTCAATGCAGATACTACATGATGATACAATGACCATAAACACAGACACCACATGTACACCCTTAACAGAGCCTGACACCAGCCCACAGCCTGACAGAACTGAAAGGAGACTGGCTCGTGCACACCTGTAACCTCAGCACCTGAGAAGCTCAGGCAAAAGAATTATTAGTTCAAGGGCAGCTAGAAATACATAACAAGACCATGTTTCAAAAGAAAGAAATCGGATTGCTAGGACACCTAGCAAAACCAGCTAAACACACTCATCTACGTGCATACAGAAAATTCTCCATGATGACGATGTAGTGGGCCATAAACAACCTCGATGATTTTTAAAAGAACAGAATCATACAAAGGGTGTTCACCCACAGTGGGAACAAAATTAAAAATTAGTAACAAGACAGAATTTGGGAAATACACAAATACATGGAAATCAAACTCCTAAACAGCCAATGGATTCAACTTGAAAAGAAAGAAAAGGAAAGCACAGCAAGATTCACAGAGTGCTAAGACAGTTCTTACAAGGGAATTGATGGCTGTAAATGCTTAGACTCTAAGTCAATAAGCTAATGTCATTTCATCTTAGAAGTAATAAAACCCAGATCAAGTAGCAGCAGCTATCGCAGACGTTAACAGGAAGGGGCAAGAACTAGAAATGGAGCAGAAGTTGCAGGGAGGCGGCTCAGCTGGGAAAGGCTCCTCATGAGACAGTCTGACAGCCTGAGGTCAATCTCTGGGGTAGAAGGATACCCCAACAGGAACCTACACAAAGGTAAGAGAAACTCAATCCATAATATGTCCTCCTACCTCCACAAACGTGACACAGTGGCTGCCCATCCCTCCACCCCCACAAAATAAGATATTTCTGTAAAGAAGACCTACATATTCGTGAAAAATTCTGTTTTTAAAACTAAAATGATGGTCCCATTATTAACACAGGAATGCAAGAGATCTAAAATAGCCTCCTCTCCCTACCACACATATAAATCTTGATAAAAAAACATAGGTGCCTCAGTTTCAGGTTTCAAAATTTATGTTAATAAGACCATGGCATTAGAAATAACACTGGCATTAAATCAATGCTGGCACTAAGAGAGAAATTAAACTGATATTCAAAATAAAACAAAACAAAACAAACAAGAAATTAACCAGAGGAACAAAACATCAGCATTTGAATCCTCAAGAGTATAGGAAACCTGGCTGAGGAGATGATCATTGAGTTAGAGAAGTATTTGCAGCCCAAGCTCAACTGAGTTCAACTGAGTTCAATCCCTTGCACCCAAGAAAAGGTATGTGGAAAAGAAAAATGAATAAATAAATAAGAAGAAGGTATGTAATGATGTAACTTGTAATCCCAGCACTGGGAAGAAAAAAACAGGGTAGATTCCCCAGGCTTGCTGGCCTGCCAACCTCTTCTAATTGGTGAGCCCCATATCCTAGTGGGGAATTCTCAAACAGCAAGGTGGCACATCCTGAGGATGTCAACCAAGGCTGACTACTGAACACATAGAGAATCCAGGGAAACTGCTCCAGCACAGCATCTGGCCAAGCCATATCCTCCCATGGCCACACAGGCCAGAGCTTGAACAGCTGCTCACCTGAGTATGTTGACACCTTGGAGTGATGGTTCTAGACACTTTACTACGGCAGGATACTGTGAGACAGAGTCTAAGAGGCATTTCAAGGTCCTTTGTGCCTCCCTCTCTCACAATGTAAAAGCAGTTTGTGCCTATAAGTAACAAACTAGATAAAGCTACAAGTGGCTGCTGTATACATTATTTTTACTAGTCTGGAAAAACAGGCTACCACCTGGACCTGTGAATTTCTGACACTGAGTCCTAAAAGAAAGGTCAAAGGACACAGAATTAAAAAAATATTCCATCAGATACTTCTGAAAACGTAACAGAAATTCAAGAAAGACAAACATCACTATCTGTGTTTGCTTTCTGGTGCTGTGATAGAACACTGACCAAAATCAATGTGGCCTAGGCAGGGGTTTACACAGCTTCCAGGTCCATCAACAAAGGCTGCCAGTGCAGTAGCTCAAAGCAAGCACTGGAACAGTTCCATGGAGGAACACTGCTTACTGGCTTGCTTCCCCTGGCTTGCTCAACTACATTTCTTATACAGTCCAGGCCCATCTGCCCAGGGATAGCTCCACCAACAGGGTCCTTGTCTTCATCAATTAGCAAATCAAGAAAATGCCCTGCAGACAGGACAGGCTCGCAAAGGCAATTTCTTAGTTGAGAGTCCCTCTTTCCACATGTCTGCCTGTGTAGAGCTGACAAAAACGAACCATCACGGGCTGGAGAGATGGCTCAGTGGCTAAGAGCACTGTCTGCTCTTCCAGAGGTCCTGAGTTCAATTCCCAGCAACCACATGGTGGCTCACAACCATCTGTAATGGGATCCAACGCCCTCTTCTGGTGTGTCTGAAGACAGCTACAGTGTACTTATATAAATAAAAAAATGAATAAATAAATAAAAAAAAAAAAAAAACGAACCATCACACCTACAGACTCAAGAAGTTGGGGGGAATCCCAAAAGAACAAGCTCCAAGAAATCTATGCTGAGATGACACTGACTCCTACAAAGCAAAGGAAAGAAATCTAAAAGCAACCAGAGGGAAATCAGACAGAGAACATGGAGAAACAATGTGAACAGCAACAAGGGTCTCATTTACACAGTACCCACAAGACATATTCCAACTTCGGATCTTTAAGGAAGCATCTGCTGAGGTCACAGCCGTCTCCAGATAGGCTGAGACACTTGTACTACGTTCATTCACACCAAATCTGCCCCCCACACCACTTTATCCTATACTTCAAGGTCACACTCAAGCTGTATCTCTTTCACATCCTCAAAGCAACTATCAGACCTCAACTTTTTACTTAAAACTTCTACAAAGGGGTTAAGATTGTAGTTCAGTGGAAGAGCACTTGTCTACGTGAACGCAATTCCTCTGCATCATGTAAGAAGTAAACATATGACTAACTTAACAGTTGGAATAAGCCAGATGTGGTGATAATCTCAGCCACTGGGAGGCTGAGGCAAAGGAGAGAAACTTCAAGGCCAGCCTAGAGAGCACAGCAAACCCTGTCTCAATATATAACTAAACCTCATAAGGAAAATGATCTGTAAGGATGTCCTTAACCGACCTAATTCCTAGCAGGATACTTACGGCCACTCTGACTCTGGGTGCTTTTGGTGAGCTTCTATGACGTTAATTGCAATATTGAGGTTCTCTTCCAGGTCCTTCATTCTTTCAGGATTAAGAGATGTGAACAGAATCATGGAACAGTAAGCAACAATCTTTTTGTCTGGATGATTTAAGCAAGACCTGACAAACAAAGAAATGAGACTCTTAGTCCAAATATCATTATGGTAAAATGTGATTGTGACATTAATAATAATAATCCTTAGCAAATTTATTTTATATTGATATTTTTAGGAAATAATAAATATTATAATGTTGTTGGGGAAAAAAGCATATCTTTGACTATAAAAACAGTAAATATAACAGTAGGATACAATAAAATGGGACTGGAGAGACAGAGAGTTCAGTGACTGAAAGCATAAACTGTTCATGCAAAGGTTCCAAGGTTCCTAGGAGCTAGCCCTGGAGGCTCACAACTGCCCGTAAGTCTGGCTGCAAGGGACCTACCACACCTGGCTCGGTGGGAGAGCTCTCTCACATTGCTCCTACGTACCATGTACCTACAGACATGTACACACATACATATAATTAGAAATAAGAATAAGTCTCAAAAACGACAATAAAAAATTACATTTGACTTAGGACTCAGAATTGAAAAGAAACTAACATTTGAAAAGAGAAAAAATAAAAATGATCACATTTCTAAAGCATTGAAGGTGTTTATTCTTGTTAGAAAGAACAGTCGAAACCTGTAAACAGACTGAGTGTGAGCATCTATATCACAGTCATAAGGGGCAGAATAGAAACACAAGAACCTGGGGTCAGGAGACATAACACAATTCCCAAAGCCCACCACTTACAAGAACATACTTACCGTGAGTTATGTCAGGGCTCATCCCAACACTTGGTTTTTGTCCCCACGCAAACGTCACAACTCAGGCATGGTAATTTAAACTATTGATGGCAGTACTCCAGGGACAAAGGCAGGTGGCTCTCTTGTAAGTTACAAGGCCTAGCCTGGTCAACGTATCAAGTTCTAGGCCAGGCAACCAGAGCTACAAAGTGAGACTTTGTCTTTAAAAAAGAGTGATGTGGGTCACGGAGATCACTCAGGCCATCAGGGTGCTTGGTGCCAAGCCTGACGAGCAGAGTTCAGTCTCCAGAACCCAGCAAAAGTAGAAGGAGAGCGCTGACTCCTCAAGTCGTCTCTGGCCGCTACGTGACTGGCAGAGCGCACACACACACACACACACACACACACACACACACTAGATACATATCCATAGACGAACATGTAGAACTAGGCTCCTGTACATTATTTGGAAGAATCACTTGTCAATAAAAACTAATGGCCAATAAGCTGAAGCAGGATTAGAGGGCAGGACTTCTGGATGGCAGTGTCAGGCAGGAAGAGAATTTTTCTGACCAGGAACCAGAGGAGAAAGACATAAGAAGAGGAGAGGAAATCAGCCACTTAGCTGACCTCAGGTAAGATAAAAGGGATTTAAGAGTTAGTTGGAGAGCCAACCTAACTCACGGCCTAGCATTTGTTAATAATATTAAACCTCTGACTAAGAGTTCATCTAATAACTGTAACTTACATACAAGCCCAGGAAAGAAGCCCAACCAGAGAGGACAGCACAGCCCTTACACAGCAGCACACATGCTGTGCATCCAGATAGCAGCACTGGCTTCACACTGCTGCTATACCCTTTATCACTGGCAATCTGCAGGGCTCTCACCTGTCCAACAGGATCAGTCCCATGTATCTACAGGACTTGTAAGAACAGAGATAATACAAGGTAACTTTTTTTTTAACTTTATTTTTAATGATGACTCTTAAACGTTTTAAGCTCGAGTCAGCAGAAGGGACCAGGAGGAACTTCAGGAGTTCTCCACTGTGCCTCTCTCAGAGAAGTGAAGCTCGGCAAAGAGACCCATTAGCGCTATACAGCTGGCTCTATAAGCAAGCCAAGCTCTATCTCCATCACTGTCTGTCAAGTCCTATTTATACCCTCCAAACGTCACGTGTCTTTCATGGGTCTTGCCTCAGCACATATCTTGTTTTAGCTAGTGTACCTGTCCCAGCTGACATCACTCTGTCAATCAGACCAAGTCCACGGAAGCAGCAAGAAACTGTAATACACCACCAGAACTTTTGTTGTGTTTTTCTCTATGGAGTCCTGACAAATGCAGCTCAACTACATAATGTAAGGAGGGCCAAAATACGTGTTTTGTTAGTAAAGAATCTTTTATCGTGTGTCCTTTCACATGTTTGCTTTAGCAGAACATCCTTTCTCCTATGTCTGCTTCAGCTAAACGTTCCTTCACGAGTCTGCCTTAGCCTTTCACCTGTGTCCACTTCAAAAAAACACGTGTTTGTCCCAACAAAACACCATCCAACCAACTTTCCAAAAAACTCTTTTAAGTTTCCACTCAATACAAGCCCAAATCAAGGCACTTCAGGGATAGCCGCTGTTCTGCTGCTCACACTGGGAGAGTCTAAGCTAGGAGCTTGGCCTCTAGGACAACTCATAGTGTCTTCCTATTGCCAATCCACTTCTGTCACCAATTTACATGTTTATTTGATGTCCAACTATTTACAAATTAACAGCTAAGTTTTAAAAAAGTAATAGTTAACTTGAACCAATCCAGCATCCAATAGAAATAACCAGACTGGTTATGGATTTCTTATAGCAGCCATCAGACTGGCAAACCACATCTTATATTAATAAACAGGCAGAGTGTCTCTTAACACTGACAAAGGAACTGATTCTCTTCTTCTCATAGTAGCAGACAGATTACCACACTTCTCAGAATGAAGAGGAGAACAGCTATCCCCACTTCTCACAGTGAGAGTCACCTCACACTGATGAGCATGCCTGTTATCCACATCTTACAATTCTCCATTATCCACCAAGAAGAGGACTGGGCCATGCATGTGGACAGCAGTAAAGAGTAAAGGATTAACTCACTGCATATATTTTAATGTCTTATGTTTGTGGGGGTTTTTTTCTTTATAAATTTCAGGGTCCTTAATTAAGTTACTTCTTTCCCCATGACTTTTATTTCTTAAAAATAAGCCAGCATGCCTCCAAGGGCCACAAATCTTTATACAAGCTCAGTGACTATCAAATATGTGCATTATGGAACCACCACACAAACCAAGGTACACAACACTGGAGGGTCCAGGTGTCTCCCTCATACCCTCTCCCAGCTAACACCCGACACAGTCCTGTTTTTCCTGCTTTTGAACTTCTTATAAATAGAACTATAACCACAATCTTTTCAGAAGCCAGTTTAAAAAAAATATATATATATCATACTCACATGAAGAGTTCTGGGAAGGCATGAACCCAAACAATGGACTGGGAGTCTTCATTCCGTGAGGCAACATTGCCTAAAAACTGCAGGCCACATCGAAAAGCTAGGAATATAGAAAAGTAAAAACTGAAGATAACAGACTCAACATAATGAATAAATACATCTTAGTAAGAAACATTTCCAGTGTTATGAAACGGGGGAGTGGGAACGAGAAGAGAGACAAAAGAGAGAGAGAAGAGGGTGGAGGGAGAGGCATGAAGGGGCAGGGGGGGGGAAGAGAGGAAGAAAGTGATTGACTGATTGATTGATTATCTAAGAGTCTCACTCTACAATGAAATTCTAAGCATGAAATTAATATGCCTCATCAGAACAACACTACATAAAATTAACTTCTAAAAGATAATAAGCACAAATATAATTACATGAAATATCATTGGAATACATGTTCCAATTAAAAGATGACTACAAATTAGGTAAGTCTGCACATGTCTGTAATCAAGGCACCTCCAGATGCTGAGACAGGAGGATCATGCTAATAAAAGACATGCCAAGACCAGTCCAATAAAACCCGTCTCAAAACAAAACAAACCACAGATAAACTCAGTAATGAATTTTTAAAATGCTACAAGTTGTTTAAAACAAGCACACCTAGGACATAAGGCTATAGAAATACTGCAGGTAAAAGAAAGCTACAAGAAGACAGATCAAATATCGGTTTAAAAAAAAGGAAAAATAAGCCATTTAAAATTAGACATAATAAGCATTAATGCAAAAGACATTAGAAATATGTTAAATAGTCATTACAGACTAACTTATCAAAAAGATATAAAAACTTATCATTGGGATTCACTTAGTAATATACTCTCAAATATAAAGAAAAATTGACCACAGTGAGAACTATTGACAATAAGTTGAGTAGTTTTAAGATATCTTCTCTCCACAAATTCTAGAAGCAGACAAAAAAAATAACAATATATCTCAAAGATCTGAGTAAGATCTAATAAAAATCTAACTGCCACTTAAAATATAAAGCAGCAAAGCACTGGCTGAAAGCTCGGAAAAGTGACCCAAGCAAATGCTAGGGAGTGGGGGAACACAGACTCTATCTACTGCAGGCAAGAAGGGAACATGCTGCAGTCACTTTGGAAAACAGTTCACTAATTTCTCACAAGCTAAACACATAAAGTCATGGCAACATCATTAACAAAGTATCAAGATGTAAGTGAAAGCGACAAGCATGCAACTAAGGCAGAGATTAAAAACTACCAAGGACCTCCATTCAGGGACTGCTTTAGCCTAAAACTAGATATAAACAGGAAGACAGCAATGCACTTTAGAAATAATAATGGCCAGACACAGTGGCAAATATTCTTTTTGAAAGAGAAGTCTAAGGCATTTGCAATCACCATTTATGAAGAGTACAAAAGTATCACTGCCAGCAAGACAAAAGATCCAAGGGCTAAGAAACCAAACAAATCAAACTCCCAATGAAATATACCAATGAAAGGCTAATGCATGTAGAATATTTAAATGTGTAAGTTGTCTAAATTCTTGAGAAAGCTTATTTATTTGAAACGGTTTTTTTTAATAATCAAATTTACGAATTTAAAAAGAGCTTACAAAAGTTACTTCACCAAAGTCAGTATTTAGCTCTACATACAGGAAACAATCAAGCATAAAGACATCGGGCTAAGGGATACAAACAGTGATACATTTGCCTATGTACCAGACCCTAGGCTCAGGTCTCAAGCTCTAATAAGAGGGGGAGGATGACATGGGACCAGGACAAGGATACAACTTATAAAAGCACCAAGCTATGGGGCTGGAGATGCTCAGCAGCTATGAACACTGGCTGCTCTTATAGAGGATCCAGGCTTCCCGGCACCCAAAGGGCAGCTGGCAGCCACCTGCCACTCTAGTTCCAGGGGCTCGGACATCCTCCATGTGGTACACACATACATTCAGAGTCATGCAAGCAAATATAAAAAGAAAGTGTTTCTAAGTGCTAAGATATAAGTGGCACTGATGGGTTCACTATCTAGGAAGGAACTACAGAATTAGACAGAGGCGCTGAAGTGCAACTAAGTAAGGAGAGGGCTATGAGAGCATGTGACTCAGCTTCTATATAGAGGTTAAGTGTAACTGTCAGTCTAGATCCAAGTAGGAGTACACACACACACACACACACACGCACACGCACACGCACACGTCATTGCACATCCCGGTGGACATGAGTATTTTTGGAAACGTAGTAAAACCATTCTAAAACTGTATATGCAGATACACAGGGCTGTTAATAGTTATGTCACTGTCAGAAAGTGCAAAGAAGTCTGTGCCCACAAACTACCGGCTAGTTCAGTTAAAGGGAGGTACGGCAGGGTGGAACCATGCCAGGACTAAACAGAGCAGTGGACTAGAACAAGAACTTGACTGGAACCTAAACTGACAAAAGGACTGGCAGCAAGTCATTAAATAAACGATGGTCTATATAAGAATTAGCAGTGGAGTGCCTGGGTGTTAGCACAGAAAACCTGACAATGCTGTACTTCTTCACACTGGACAGAAAATTCCATTCTAAACACTGACCTGAACATGAGGCACCAAAATCAAAAAATTTTAAAAACACTAGAGAGTTTTAAAATATTAATAAACATTAAATCTAGTAATACTTTTTCTCAGATGATACCATGCAATAAAAACAGAAATATTACCACAGAATAGGAAGATATATAAAACACACAACTACCTTCAGACTCACAACATATTCAAAGAGCTTCTAATAAACCTTTGTTTTTCTTTTGTTTCTTTGTCTTACTGTGTAGCCCTGGCTGTCCTGATACTCACCAGGCTCTACATAGAGCTCACAGAGATCTGCCTGCTTCTGTCTTTGCCTCCCAAGTGCTAAGATTAAAAGTATGAGCCATTCCACCTGGCTACAAACCATTTTTAAAAGAAAGATAAGCCAACAGAAAAACATGCAAAAAAAAAAAAAGTTTTGTGAAAAAAAATAACCAATAAGATCCAAAATGGGAAGGCAGGGATGAAAAAGACTTGATAGCATGAGAGAACCAGGAGGCTGCACTCATCGACGTCCACTGGGCTGGCACAACTTACAACTAGAAAGCAGCAGCAGATGGGGACGGTGTATGAGCCAACGGTTCAAGGGTCCATGAACTGTTAACAACAGGACACTGATAACAGATTAGAGCGGGTACCAGCTCTTCATTTTGTCTCCTAGCTCCAAACAAAACTTCAATATCTGCTCTGTGAAATGGGGGTGGGGAGAGGCGGCTCTCAAGACACTTCTGCTGCCAGCAATGTCCCTGACACTTACTGGATGCCCTCCTCTGCCCTGCTCTAGGGAACAGCTTCTCCAGGCCCATCTCCCACAAAGCATTGCATCAGCAGTGCTAGCAGCCAAAACCCCAAAACTAAATAATTCAGTATAATTTAAGGAAACAACACAAAATTCATGTTTATACCAATAGATAAAAATACTGAAAAAAGAAAAAATTAAAATTCAAGGGCTTCTCATAGCCTGTTCATAAAATTTTATTATTTTCTTGTTTACTCTGAATCCTTAAAAATTAGTCCATACTAATTGCTTATTGAATGTTTATAATATAAAAGTACCAACCATTTCCCAGATAAACCATAATTTAAAAAGATACTAACAGTTCTACTAAATCCTTCGGAATATTAACACTCAAGTTTAAATGTAAAAAGAGTGAAAGGGACACTCTGGACTGACAGCAGAGCAGCCCAACAGTTCCTCAGGTTAAAAAAAAAGCAACAAAAGTCCAAAACACAACTCTGGGCAAGCAGCAGAGTTACAGATGGCCTAGGCACAGACAAGGAGGTTGCAGGCAAGTGAAATAACAGATTACTTTAGCAAACAGCCTATCGACTGATCTTTATGTAAACACTAAGAACAGTGCAAAGCCCCTAAAAAATGCCTGCATTATTTTTACAGATTAGGAAAGAATATATGCCAAAAACAACATCAATAGCTCAATTAAAATAACTCATACTTGTGTTTACATAAAATTTGATGACCATAATATATTTGTCAGACCACTGCAATTATTGCCTGAAAATAATACTCTAAATATTATTTTGACAATATAATTACAGTTCTTACCTCAGAAGCAGTAACAAAAAACTGGCACAGTTATCCTGACAACAGTCTCCCTAAAATAAGGTTCTCAGAGAAAGTATTAGGAGATAGTGAAATCAAAATACTTTTCACAGTGCTATTTCAGAGGTTTGAACTAAGGCACTATGAAAATAAGTTCTCAGTTTCTTATTAAATGCAAATGTCACTGCTGAATTCCAAATAAAATCCAGGAGCTTTCCTATCAGCCCTTCCCCAGAAGTTGGTGAGGAGCACAGCTAATTTTCCTCTCTCTTCTTGCCTCTCTTTCAATTCTGCCACAGAATACAGCCAGCACCTTAAAATGGACACAGTTGAAAGTTTTTAAATAGAAAATGCTCTCATTTTGTGGACTAGGAGACCCAATACTGTCAAGATGGTAACTTTTCCCAAACTCATCTGGAGATTTAACATAATCCCAGTGTCTACAATATAGTACTCAAGTAACTTCTCCAACTCATCAATAAAACACAACCACAAGAAATTAAAGAAAGAAAGAAAGAAAGAAAGAAAGAAAGAAAGAAAGAAAGAAA
>NW_021620598.1:2476565-2488810 GCF_004785775.1 Grammomys surdaster | reverse complement strand
AAAGAAAGAAAGAAAGAAAGAAAGAAAGAAAGAAAGAAAGAAAGAAAGAAAGAAAGAAAGAAAGAAACTGAACAAAGGATTCAAACAGCATTTCTCCAAAAATGTATAAATGCCCAATACACACATGAGAAACCGCTCACCACCATTAGTCATTTGGAAAATGTGACTTAAAACCCACTTCCGTCACATCTACCTGGATGATTACAACCCCCAGAAGAGAGTGTCTGCAATGACATGAAGGAATCAGAACACACACTGTTGAGGGAGTGTGAATGCCTCCACTGTCCTGGAAGACAGGCTAGCGGCTCCTCAAAACATGGCAGCTGGAAAGAAGGCTCAGCAGGTAAGAGTGCGTGCTGCTCTGGCAGAGGATTAACCATCAGACTCAGTTCTCAGCAAGCACCTCAGGAAGCTCAGAACCACCTGTGATTCCAGTGCCAAGGGATCCAAAGTCCTCCTCTGGCCTCTATAGGCAACTACACATAACATGTATGTATATGTACACACACACACACACACACACACACGGAAGGAAACAGACAGACACGACAGAGAGATGGAGACAAAGAGGCAGACAGAGAGATACAGACAGAATGAATCTTCTAAAAATTAAATTTAACATGGTGATATTCAGGCTCAACTATTCTTCTAATCCTAGGTAAATACTTCAAAGAACTAAACATGGGCCCTCAGAAAAATGCATGTGCACATTAACGGTGTTATTCTTCATAGCCAAAGGTGAGAAGAGCCTGTGGTTATCAACTGATGATGATAAAAACAATGATGTACTATTCAATCCAGAAGAGTAACATTCTGACACATGCCACAATGTGGCTGTAGCTCAAAAACATCCAAGACCCATGTGCTCTACAAGTCCATTCACATAAATAACCAGAATAAATTAAGTCCATAGAGACAGGACATAAGCCTGTGGTCAGCAGAGGCAGGGAGAAGGAAAGGGAGAAGAACTGTCCTCCCTATACGATTGCAAGTAAGGAAATAGTTTAATTATGTCCAAGTACTGGTTGTGCAATATTGTACTGTTCTCAAGGCCATTCAACTGTTCACTTTAAAATGGTTTCATGTTGAGTGAACTAAATGATAAAATGCTTGCTTACCATGCCCAAGGCACTAAGTTTACCCCACACTGCCAGAAAAAAAAAAAAAATCAATTTGTTAGACTGATAGCACTGAAGCTATCTAAATTATAACCAAGTCTTAATGTATCCTTTATACAGTGAGCCTCAGACTAGGAACAGCTCAGCAGTAGAGGCTTTTCTACCATACTGGAGCCCAAGGTTCAATTCCCAATGCCACCAAAATTAAAACAGAGGGACTGACTGAAAGGCAGGCAGGCAGACAGACAGACAGACAGACAGACAAAACAGACAGATGAGGGGAGGGGAGGGGAGCGGATAAAAGGGGAAGGGAAGGGAGGGGAGAGTTGGAGGGAGGGGAGGAGAGGGGGAGGGGAGGAAAGAAAACAGAGGAAAAGGGCAAGGGAAAGGAGAGACAAAGGAAGGGAGGGAGGGAGGGAAGGAGGGAGGGAGGGAGGGAGGGACGGAGGGAGGGAGGGAGGGAAAAAGAAGGAAGGAAGAAAAGAAGGAAGGAAAAAGAAAGAAAGAAGTAGGAAGGAAGAAAAGAAAGAAGAAAGACAAAGCATACTTACAGGGACCTATTATAACATCAACCAAAGTATTTCTTCACCACATAACTAGGTTATGAAAACATTTTTAGGCATCTTCCTCTTTCTATTTTTCTTAGGTTATACCCGTCTCAATGAAGAAAGGGTGAAACAATTATTTATCAGTATTGCAAAGACAAAATGAATCTTGCACAGGAGATTAGGGACAGCACAAAGGAAGAGAGGGGATGTAGGATCAGGGAAAGTGGTTTCATGGCGGTGAGCAGGGGACCGAACTACATGATAAGGATGCTGTGGGGCAGGGGAGCCCATGTGATGCTGAGGACACAGGGATAACTTCAAGAGAAAAATCTTCTGGGTGGGTGAGCAAGCCAGTATCCAAGGTTGAAGGGAGGGGCCAGCTCCCTGCTAACTGCTCCACAATCAGAGCATTTGCTGCACTTATTCAGAACACACCATTAGAACAGCCTGCTTCTGCTGACAGTTGATATTCTATCGCCATTTTCTGTCAATTACAAGATAGATTGCACCTGAACAGGGGCTGAATGACATACCTCACAGACCTCAGAGTTGGCCATGCAGCTCACTGAAAACTGTTGCTTTATCACTGGTTCTTAATCCTCCAACTTTGACCACTAAGGACATAATATAAAGCAGAACTTCAAAGAAACCTTTAATACTAAATATCTTTAAAATATTTTATAACTAAATTCTACATCCTACCAACCTCTTTTAAAAAAAAAAACTGCCATTCAGAAAGGTTTAAAGCAAAAACGTTTATAAAATCTTAGGTGACGTGGTTAACTTTAAGACACCAGCACTGTCACGCCAGGTAACTGACTTATTAATGGATTTAAAAGAGAATTTCTAAATCAAATATTAAGAGCCCAAAATAGTAGTAAAATGAATGGGAAACGGTAACACTAGGAAATCACACACAGCAGAGAGTAAGCACCGGCCGGCATGCCTGCAGCACACAGCACTGACTCACTGTGCCGCATCTGTGCACAGCAGAAATGTTGGTACTTGTGAGATGAGACTTTCACCGCTAGCTCTTACTCATCCACTGGGATAGGTAAGGCATCATTAACATAATGCAACCCTCATGTTATAGAAGAACAGGGCTAAGAGATATTTGTAAACGGAATCTGCTCTTTATTTTAACAATTACCTCAACCTATTGAATACTTAGGTCAAGATTATATCAAATAATTTATATTTATTCATAATGTCTCAATTCCTTGGACATGAAGGTCATATATAAAAACTCTATTTAATGATGTGTTAAGATAATGCACAAAGCATTCATGTTACTAATATAAAGAAACTAAATGCTTTCAAAATAGTCTAAGAACCTTCCAGGTTTTCAAGTTAAGAAGCTGAGTACTGCTCTTAATCCCTCATCAACAGCGTTAACAACAAGTGCTAACTTCCCTTTGCATCACTTGAGGTAACTGACTGACTACAGAGTTAGTATCTGGAGTGTGAGCTCCCAGGCAGAGTCACTGGTGGGGGCACACCCACTGCGATAAAATACCAGAGAGAAGCAGCTGATGGAGGAAGGATTTATTTTGGCTCACAGTTTGAGATGATACAGCCCACGTGAGATGATCACGGAGGGGAAGCATGGTGACAAATGGAGCAGCCTGTGGCTGGAGTAGGAGAAATTATAACTGGTTACATTGCCTGAGCAGTCAGGAAGCAGAGAACTCAAGAACTGGAGACGGACTGTAAGCCATGCCCTATGGCTGGTATCAGCTAGGTAGACTCCACGTCCAAAATGTTCACAACCCCCCAAAACAGTGCCAGTAGCAGGGGACCAAGTGCTCAAGTGCACAAGCCTGGAGGGCATTCTTACTCAAACCAGAACAGTGTCTGTCACATATGGAAGGATCACAAACAGTGAGTGCACCAGTCATCTCAGGCCGCTGCAGCAAAGGACCACAGCCTGAACGGACCACGGCCTAGACGGCTGCAAACTTTTCACCATTTCAAGGCTCCAAGTCCATGGTTCAGGTGCAGCCAGTGCTGGTTTCTCCTGGTACTTCCCTTCTTGACATGAGACTGCAATCTGCTTCCTGAGTCTTACATGGTCTGTACCTATGTGTCCTACTATCCTTTTCTCCAGAAGATAGCAAACTGATTCAGTGTACCTGAATTACCTCCTGTACAGTCTTATCTCCAAAGACACGGAGGTGAGGATCCTGCTGCGATCTGACTGTTCGTGTCCTTCTGAAATCCACATGCTGAGATCGAATCTCCGAAGGGTTGGTAGCAAGTGACTAGGGCTGTGAGGGATAGCTAGGTCTTGCAGTTAGAAGTCAAGAGCTCCTTTGCCTCCATTTGTCTTTCTGACACAGCAAAAAGGCACCTTCATTGAGCCAAAGAACAAGCCCTTTCCACATAATAAATATGTGGAAACCCTGAAGTTGGACTTCCCACCCCCAGTTTGATCAATGTCTGCTTTTATTAGTTACCTACGCTAAGTATTTTGCTACAACAGCCCAAACAGACTAAGAGAAGCCTCAGCCTAAGAAACTAGGAAGAGACAAGTCAGCCCACAACAGGAAAGAAAGGAAGTCACAGCAACTTGGCTTCCCAGAAACTCTTTAATACTTCATGAACGACAGAACATGGGTTTCAGTGCATGAGTGAACACTCAGCATTAGTTTTAAACAGTTTCAAGGTAATAATCCATTAATTATACTGCACATTACCTGTCAACAAAGAGTCTTGTTCCACCCGGAGTTCACGAAAGAGAAGAACCAAATCAACGGCAACTCCAATCGTATCCAGGTTCCTGTATTAAATTTTAAGACATAATTAAACTAAATATATGCTTTTTCTTAGTACTGATTTTCAAAGGATGATCTAATGCACAATGCTGAGGCTACTGATCAACAGTTACAGTGGGCAGAATAACAGCTTCCAGAGATGTGTACATCCTGATTACCAAAATCTATGATTATTACATTATCTGGTAAAGAGAACTTTTCAGACAAGCCCAAATCAATACTCTTGAGATGGAAGGATTGGGCTGAGTTATACAGAGGTCCAGTGTACTACAAGGCTCCTTACAGAAAGAACACAAGAAAGCTAGAACCAAAGGAAAGGAGGCTAGCTGCCAAGCAGAGTAGAAGGGCTGAAAACTGGCCAGGCAAACAAGCTGATTCCATCCCAGGGCATCCAGAAGGAAGTACCACGCAGGCCAATCCCCCATGGGTGGCTCAACTCCAAAAGGAAGATAATAAGTGTGTGCTGTTTAAGTTTTTGGCAGTATGTCACAGTAACAACAATAAAGTGACATAGATCTGATTAGTGGGGTGCTGCTGTAACAAATATCTAAAAAAAAAAAAGGCTTTGGTCAGTGGGCAGAGGCTAGAAGAACCCTAAGAAGCATGGCAGAAAGAACTCACAGCTCCTAAGATAGACTGCTGGTAGAAACACACACATGCAGGCAAGGCTGGCAGCATTCAGGAGATGAGAACATGCTATTAGAGACTACACAATGGTGATCTCTGCTGTCCGGTCCAAGAGTCCTTGGACAGCATCCTAGAGCTGTGTGGAGAGAAAAAAGAATGCCTAACACTGCCCTATGTGCTGCGATCCCCTGCCTACTGTACCTGAGAAAAGATACTTGTTTTCTAGTTTTACAGGTCCCAGATAAAGTGGCACTTTGTCTCAAGATAGATCAGCACCCAGAGTTTCATATGTAACTTAGCTAATTACAAGATTAGGTGTGGGACATCTAGCTAATGAGACTTAGAAGGCATTCTGAACATGAACTACTATAATGGGTTGACAATGTGGGGACTTTGGGATGACAAAAATGTATTCTGAATGTGATAGGTGTGCGTGTTTAAGATCAATGGGTAAACCGGAAAAAGCAAAAAAAAAAAAAAAAGAAACTCCTTATCCGTTTGTTTGTTTTTAAGACACCTTACATGGGCAAGAGACACAGCAATCGATGCAGCCTGTAGTTGGTTGCTGTCCTGCGCACCTGGCACAGAGTTGCTGAATGACAGGAATACCTTCCAATCACAGCTGAGCTCATGCTGTAAAAGTGACTCAGGTATAGCTTCAGAATGGTGTCCAGCTACCAAGGGACCCAGCTGAAAAACTTTCAGCCTCAGACAAGGGAAAGAGATGAAAACTGAACTCAAGAACCACAACTGATGGTTAAGGTTGAATTAACATGTTCGTATAGTGAAAACTCCATTGAAAAACTAGCAGTGGGGTCTGAGGAAGCTGCAGGTTGGTGAACACATCAAACTGCCAGGAGACGGCATACCCAGAGAGGACATGGGTCCTCACCCCACCCTAGACCTAGTCATGTGCACAGCCTTCTAACAGGATGCTCCTAGCACATATCCATTACAGCGAGCCAGAATCCTACTTCCTTGAGTTCTGTGAGTTACTAAAACCGGTGGAACCCTTAACTTCTAGCAGTCATACAGAAATGGACACCTGACTTCTAGATAGTATCACAAGTAGCAACTGTTAGGTCACAAAGAAGTGGGCCTCCAAAGTGGCAGTGACTTGACCTCCATCTGAGCTTGGTTTTGTTCGGAAACAAAGACCAAGAGCATTTCTCAGAAACCCTCAACAGCTAGCTTCTTAGCTAGCTAAGAATACTTCTTAGCACAGCTACAACAACTCTGTTATTTGAGCTGCCCCTCCCTCCATGTACCCCCTACATAACCCAATAAGCTCTTCGAGCTAGCTGCTGTTCTCTACTGTCCCAGGCAGCCAGAAAGACTTCTATTTTGTTAAAACTGGTTTTTATATCCACGGAGAAAGGCTGTATTCGGTGGTTTCTTGCTGTGCCTACTTATAGCAACAGCCATCCAGGAGTGAGCCTTTTAAGTTATGACTAATTCCCATAGATAGATAATGTCAGAACAGAAGTGAATTCTTAAACATGCAGTCAGTATCAGAGATTCAGAATTGGAGTCAGCAAATACACAAGACCATTTAGATGTAATTAAACTAATGACCAATTTTGAGGTGGGAGATTACCCTAGGCAATCTATTCCAGGACTTCATGAGAGGGCTACAGGAGGTCAAAGGAAGAGTCTATTAGCTACTACATATGCTACCTTGATGGTGGAGGAAGGGGCTGTGGACCAAAGAAAGCAGAAGACCATTAGAAGCAAGAAGAGACAAAGGAAATATTGCCTCCAAAGCCCTGGGAAGGAAGCAGCCCTGCAGATGCTTTGATCTTAGGCCTGGTACATTCAGAACCTCAGCCAGAGCTGCTAGGAGACAACTGTTGTTTTAAGCCCTGTATCTGTACTAATGTGCTACAGCAACAGAAAACAAATTCAATCCCAACTCACTCCCTTCTCAAGGTGAATCAGAATTAAGTCTGCATTCCTAAAGAGAAGATTCTGATTTGTCTGGATCAAATTTGAGAACCATATGTTAAGCCCCAGTTTCCAAATGGTCGTGGTCACTATAAATGTGGCAAAAGGCATTCTCTCCTCTTACCCCCAGGTCCAGGTAGTCAGTCATTGCCCTAGCCTCTTCACCCAGGCAGTCAGTGAGAAAGAGCACACTTGCCTCTCAGGAAAGAGGATGTGCATTCTGTTCTACTCATTTCTACATAGGCAACAGCTCCCAGGAGAGTGGGACACTGTGCTTTGTTAAATACTGCAAGGGGGTTGCAGGGAAGAAATCAAAATACAATTTCATAATATGAATTTTATTTAATGAAATTCAAATTTCAGAGTTTAAAAATGTAATGCAAATATGCTCATTCTTTTCACATACTGTTTGGTTGATGTCACACTACAATGTCATTCTTTTCACATACTGTGTGGTTGATGTCACACTACAATGGAAGAGCTGAGAATGTGACAGAGACCCCAAAGCTTTATTACCTATTAGCTGATCCTATACACAAACAGTACAGCGACCCCAGCAGCAATGGTTAGTTACATACACGCAACGCTACGCCTTCAGCAGTTCTCATGGGTACTTCCTGAAATACCCTGATTCCTGAAAGATATCAGATTCTTTGCTTTGTTGTATTATATCCCATGCCATACAAAAGAGATCTGTGCTTTGGTGGTATGTTATCTTCTGAATATAGAATAACAAAGGAAGAAAACAAACACACAAGCACATACATAAGGATGTTTCAATCTGAACCCTAACAAGCTCAGAAATAGTGACTTTAGTTAAAACTGTCTGCAAAGTTCCCACTGGAATCTTTGTTGTATTTCTGACTAGAAATGTTTTTCTGGGAACCAATGCCTCAAATGGTTGGAGTTTTTGGAAATCAACAACAATAATAATATAATACTAGAAGCCAAAAGACAGAAAGCTGTGCCCTCACCGTTTTATTCTCATGGTGTCAATCAAAAGCTGCACACAGTGAGTCTAACCAAGACCACATGTGCTGCCCTCGCTTTGATGACCAAGCCACTGATTATTTCACTTCATATAGATTTTGCTTTTCTAATCCTGCCATTTTTAGAGTAGCATATATTGCTCAGTAGATAAAACACACACTCTCCAAAGCAGACAACAGCAGCAGCAGAGGCAGAAGCAACACACACCCACAATCCCCTCATCTCTCAGCTAAGGAGTCACTGCCCCGTTACCATGTGAGAAGGGAAAGGTGACATCGAAGGGCTTCCTCCATGTGCTCAGGGTCCCTCGTCCAAGCAGAGGTGACTGACTGCAAGCAGGTGATAGAATCACAGACAAGAAAATCTTGTGTGGGCTCAGCCATAGCGAGGACTTGCTTTCATGGAGCTCCCCGTGCATCAGTCAGTGACTTCACCTCTCTAAGCTCCAGTTTCTGTCTTTGAAAAACTGGAAGGACACTGTAGAACATTCTTCCATTTATCCCAAGGATTAAAACAAGATGTGCAAGTAAGGCACCCAGCCCCAACACACTGCCGGAGCTTCTTTCTCCCCGCTGAGGCCAGCCCAGCAAAGATGCCCACATGTAGTCTCTGTTCTAGGCTCCCTGTCTTTCTGACCTGGGAAAGTACAAACGAAACTGGCATCCTGGCCCATGTTTCTAGATCAAGTTATGTTTTAAAATTCTGCTACTGGGGCTGGAGAGGTGGTTCAGCAGTTAAAAGCGCTTGCTGTTCTTCCAGAGGACGGGAGTTCAGTTCTCTACACCTACCAGCTTCAGCTGCAGAGGATCCTACACCCCATCTGTAGCCCATTGGTATCCTATCTAATACACATGGGCAATCACACAGACACATAAATAAAAATAAATCTTTAAAAAGGTTTCAAAAATTAATTAGCTAAAAAAGCAAAATAATAACTATTAATTATGGTTATCTCTATCCATTTCCTGCAAAGAGATGGCAGGTTTGTCTCAGCACTGATGTTAAAACAACTCCGGCTTTTTTTTCTTCCTTCCCTTTCATCTTAAAAATCTCATTAATCACATTAAAGCCTCAGGTATAAGACTGTCTAAGCAGCCAAGGGAATCAAATGTCTTCTGGACCAGCTCAACTTCGCCCATCACAGAAGTGATGGAGAGGCCTGAGGCCCTTTCTACGTGCAAATCCAGGAAAGAAAGATGAGCAGTCTGTTTGTAGCTTCTGATTTCATTTCAAATAAAATATTCTAAAACAAATTTTTAATAAGAAGCCAGTTTCATAGAAGCAAGAGGAAAAGCCAGGCATGGTGGTGCACACCTTTAACCCCAGCACTCAGGAGGCAGAAGCAGGGGGATCTCTGAGTTCAAGGCCAGCCTGGTCTGTAGCTTGAGTTTCGGGACAGCCAGCACTACTCAGAGAGACCTTGTCTTGTGGGGGAGGAGGATGCTGCACAAGAGGAGAGAAGCTCGGCTCTGGGTGTGAGAGCTGTACAAAGAGAAGAGCAGCAGAGGGCATCCTCAGCTCTAAACTCAACGCTTCTCAAAGACGCACAAGCTCAAGATGGAAGGAAAGTGCTTGGAGCTTTAGTCTTAAGACAGATAACCTCAGAAAATGATGAAATCGTCTTTTTTTTTTTTTAAGTATAGAATAGAGTTTACTCAGGGCATGGGGAGGGGAGTTAAGAGGGTAGTAGAGGCAGAGAAAGGCAGAGAGAGAGAAGGGGAGAGAGAGGGAGAGAGGGAGGGAGGGAGAGAGAAGAGGAGAGGAGAGGAGAGGAGAGGAGAGGAGAGGAGAGGAGAGGAGGCTGGCCATGGGCATGTGGAGAGGGGGGCAGGGGAGTGGGAAGCAGGAAGGCAAGAGGGAGAGCAAGACAGAAATATTCTTGCTCAATGTAAATACAGGGTAAGTGAAACATGTGCAATTAAAAGGAGGTCAAGAACTACATGTGAACTAGCAGAGCCTAGAAATGTGGAACCAATGCCAAACTCAAATCACTCTTACACAAAGAATCAAATACCTCAAAACAAGTTACAAATTATGAACAGGAAAGCTAAATAATCCTTCTTGTTAAACAAGAGAATACAAAAAATAAGGGTGTTTCCCTGTAGAGGTAAAGGACAGTTTTGTAAAGGAAAAAAAATGTGCAAAAACATTAACCAACACATAAGAAACACTCAGAAGAACGTGTGTCACTACCTGATTGAATTCTGGTTCACAGAACACTCTATACAAGCATTCCGAAGACATCTGAAGCATTCCGTGATTAGCTGAAGACTGGAAGCCAGATGCTCCACCTGAGAAGGATCCCTGCAGGCCAGTTCAACAGCCTGAGTAGACTTCTTTAAGATATCCAGGACTCTCTGGAAGATCGTTCTGGGTGCTGTTTCCCTGGAAGAAGATAAGGTTGTTAGAATCTAGAAACTAGGAAAGGAGAGCGAGAGAAGGACGGAAAGAGGGAGGGGAGGGGAGGGGAGGGGAGGGGAGGGAGGGAGGGAGGGAGGGAGGGAGGGAGGGAGGGAGGGAGGGAAAGACAGAGACTTCCTAATGTCCCATCCCCAAAACTCCCTCCTCCGGAGGCAGAGGAGCTGCATTGGCCTGTTCCGCCTCCATCGTTATGAAACAGAAGTTATGGGCTGTGTGTACCTACTATGTGTGGGGCCACTGTTATTCCTTACATGTGTTCTCCCACTCTACCTTTGAAATAATCTTAAGATTAACACTATCCTCTCCATTTTATAGACAATGTATGGGAAGGAGTAGCCTATCCACATCACGTGGCCAATAAATGCCACAGTCACAATTCAATTGAAGTTGTCTGACCCCAGTACTTGCATCCCCAGGACAATCCAATCCAGCCCGGAAGAATGAACTCTCCTGCTTGTAGACCTGCTACTACCCAATATGGACCTTGCACTCAGTTATGGGAAACAACTTCTGGAAGGACTGAGAGGACAAGCGAGCGTGTCATCCATTCCGTAGATCCCAGGAAGCCAGCAAGAGTTACAGCAAACCTTACGCACGAGCAGGAGGGGGACAGGAGCAGGAGGGGCTGTGAGGTGCCAGCTCCCTATGAGAATGGGTGCCAGGCAGAAAATGACCTACAGCTGCGCTCTCAGGCACTCAGTCTTCGCATCCTCTGTCGTGCAAGTGTACAGCCTACTGTCATGCTATACTTCTGAAGATGACAATTTTTGGTGCAATTTAGTACCAAAATTAAAGCCAATTTCCTTATCCATAAATCCCTACAGAAACAGCAGTCTGCTTTTAAAGATAGAAGAAAACTGCCATGCTGGACATTTAAGACACCCTTACAGACAGTCCTGACTATCTGAGTGTTCTCCATTCTCAATGAAGAATCACAGGAGTAAGCCAAAGTACAGCAACTCCAAACTAGGAACGACCCTGTGCTGCCTGGACATCAATCACCAAACACACACCACAAATGTCCCCTCCCTTTACAGGACCGGGGCATGTTTTTTTCTATGAACTTCAGCACCATGGCTTCTTGTGTATTATGTGGTATCTTTCAGTCTTACAGAGACAAACATCCTATGCTTTCTTATGTCTGGGCCTTGGATAAATCCAGAGGCTGATGTATAGCTCATGTTTTACAACAGGGGGAATCCCACTTTGTCTAGATTTTCTCTTCTCTCCAGTTTCCTCACTCTCGGACATAAATAGGGAATAACACTCAGAGCCTCCCAGATGTTAAGCAACTGACCTACACAAGTCTACCCTCTTCCCTTGTCTATTATTTTTAAGGTATTTGAAATCTGTTTCAGGAAGAAGACAGGGTATTAACTGATTAATTAATTAAAAACTGAGAAGGAGATGGGCAGCGGTGGTGCACATTTTTTATCCTAGCACTTAGGAAACAGAGACAGGAGGATCTCTATGAGTTTGAGGGCAGTGTGGTCTACAGAGTGAGTTCCAGGACAGCCAGGACTACACAGAGAAACCCTGTCTGCAGGAGGAGGCGGGGCAAGATTGAGAAACACAAAAATGTCTGTACTCCACCCTACCCCACCAGTCAGGGGTTTCCAAATAGGTCATAAAACTTTGACCCAGTGTTTCGGTGACCTAGTGACAAAAGTGTGAAATCCACCTGCCTCAGCAACTGTATCAAACAACTACATATGTAAGACACTTTTGCTGACAATACTGTCAAAAGAAAGAAAGAAAGAAAGAAAGAAAGAAAGAAAGAAAGAAAGAAAGAAAGAAAGAAAGAAAGAAAGAGGGAGGGAGGG
>NW_021620598.1:2475101-2476465 GCF_004785775.1 Grammomys surdaster | reverse complement strand
TAGAAAAAGGAAGGAAGGAAGGAAGGAAGGAAGGAAGGAAGGAAGGAAGGAAGGAAGGAAGGAAGGAAGGGAGGGAGGGAGGGAGGGAAGGAAACATTTACTTACACTCCCATTAAGGATTACTAAATATACTAGAGCAAATATCCAAAAGTTTGAAACCTGGTGAAGAATAAGAGTATCACCATTTCTACGATAGAGTTAAATCTAATTACTTGTATGTGTTCTGATGAATAGTTTCAACAACATTTATTTTTTTGGTCTTACAAATAAGGTAGTTCAAGCCGGGCAGTGGTGGTGCACACCTTTAATCCCAGCGCTTGGGAGGCAAGAGGCAGGTGGATTTCTGAATTCGAGGCCAGCCTGGTCTACAGAGTGAGTTCTAGGACAGCCAGGGCTACACAGAGAAACCCTGTCTTGGGAGGAAGAAAAAAACAAAAAAATAAAACAAAACAACAACAACAACAAAAAACAAATAAGGCAGCTCAATGGCACCACATTTGACTAGTATGTACAAGATTCTAGGCTCAAATTTAGTAGTATAAAAATAATAAGAAACCAGCTGTACCACTAGAACAATCTATAGTAACTTCCATTCTCCTCTGACGGCTGAGATGTGACTTCACACCTGTGACAGTGAAGCCAGGCTTAATGCTTTCTGCTGATCTTCCCCGTTCTTCACAGATGCCACTGCCCACAACAGTCTTTCCCTGAAAACCAGGCCACTCCTTGGTCTCTTACCACTCATTTTACTTGAAACTGACATCTGAAGCAGCACGAGCTTTGGAGCAAAACTACAGCTACAGACGAAAGAAGACAGTTATTCTCAAGAATAATGGTGTTTTTACAGTGTACAGACCATAGAACAGTCAAGTTCCTGAGCTAACCTACGAATTTAAGTCCCAGTGTTAACATCTTCAGTTGTCATGGATGCACTGGGCCCTGATTATGCTTTAATTAACAACAAACAAAATGTAGCTGATCTGAAGATCCTCTGAAAGACTCCCGAAATCCACATAACTATAAACAGCTTCTGCACAGTAAGCTCATATCACACATCTTGAGAGCATGTTCATTGTCAGGTTCTAGACCCACGGCTTCCAGAAAGCACCATGCACGGTTCCAGACTTCCATGCCTTTGCTCGATTGTGCTCTCCAAGCAGACTACACTGTGCTCACCCAGGGCTTTGCCTGTGAGAACCTGGCATGTAATTCTTTTTTTTTTTTAATTTCTTTTTTTTTTTTTTATTGGATGATTTATTTACATTTCCTATGTTGTCCCCTTACCCCATCCCCCACCACCCCCTCGGAACCCCCAATCCCCTCGCCCCTCCTCCTTCTTCTCTGTGGATGTAACCTCTATCTAC
>NW_021620598.1:2413930-2475001 GCF_004785775.1 Grammomys surdaster | reverse complement strand
CCCCCCCACTCCCACCTCCCCACCCTCAAAATTCCCACCCCCTGGGGCATCCAGCCTTCATGAGGTCAAGGTTCTCTTCTTCCACCTATGCCCAGCAGGGCCCTCCACTTTTACATATTCAGCTGAAGCCCTGGATCCCCCCCTAAGTGCTCCCAGGCTGGTGGTTTAGACCCTGGGAGCTGTGGTTGGTTGGTATTGTTGCTCTCCTCATGGTGCCACAAACCCTTTCAGCTCCTTCAGTCTTCACTCTAACTCCTCTATTGAGAACCCCATGATCAGTTCAATGGCTAGTTGTGAGCATCTGCCTCTGAATATGTCTGACTCTTGAAGGCCTCTGAGGAGATATCCATATCAGGCTCTTATCAGCATGCACTTCCTGTCTTCCACATCAGCATCTACCTTTGGTGATTGCACATGGGATAGATACTCAGGTGGGGTGGTCTTGAGACGGCCCCTCCTTCAGTTTCTGTCCCTCACTTTGTCTCCATATTTGCTCCCTTGAGTATTTTGTTGCTCCTTCTAAGAAGGACCGAATCACCCTCACTTGGTCTTCCTTCTTTATGGACTTCATGTGGCCTGTGAGTTGCATCTTGGGCATTTCAAGGTTCTAGGCTAATATCCAATAATCAGTGAGTGAATACCATGTGTGTTCTTTTGTGATTGGCTTACCTCACTCAGGATGATAATTTCTAGTTCCATCCATTTACCAAGGAACCTCTCGAATTCATTGTTTTTAATAGCTGAGTAATACTCCATTGTGTAAATATACCACATTTTTTGAATCCATTCCTCAGTTGAAGGACATCTGGGTTCTTTCCAGCTCCTGGCTATTATAAATAAGGCTGCTATGAACATAGTTGAGCATATGTCCTTGTTATATGTTCGAGCATCTTCTGGGTATATGCCTAGGAGTGGTATAGCTGGATCCTCGGGTAATGCTATGTCCAATTTTCTGAGGAACCGCCCGACTGATTTCCAAAGTGGTTGCACCATCTTGTAGTCCCACCAACAATGGAGGAGTGTTCCTCTTTCTCCACACCCTCGCCAGCATCTACTATCACCTGAGTTTTTAATCTTAGCCATTCTGAGACTAACTTCGTCTTTGCCATATCTCCAGTCGGCTGGCACTCACTAACAGAGTTTCTCATTTCTACTGTAAACAGCATGGAGATCTGGCACAATGAAAAAGGTTGTTGTCATCGCTATCCAGGATCAGCGTACTCTGAGGCAGTACCTTAGAGAGATTCACTTAACTCTTTTTCTTCCCAACAAGGAATCCACATATCCTAGATGAAGAAACTTGAAAAACAGTCATCTAATAAGGGAGTGGCCCTCATGCAGACAGGTGTCTTGTGATTCCTACTTAGCATATTTAATTTCTCTTTCCCCATTAGCTACTAGAACAGACCAATTTGTAAGGAGGGTCCACACCCTAAATTCACTGTGTTTTAAACTTCCTGAAGATGGAGAATATGTCTTAAATGTTTGTTTTCCTCGACAAGCTCTGAAAAGGAAAATATAAAAACCATCCCTCCATAGTCACATGGCAAATAGCTTTGGGTTCCATTAACCCTGTCTGACACAACACACACACACCAGATGAAGAAAGATGAGACTGGTTACAGACCAACGTTCTTTGAAACAGCAAAAGTATCAGCTTGCCCACTTCTCCCCCTCCTCTCTACAGCCTTGGAAGAAAACTACTTGACATTACAGTTCTGCAAAGCCTGTGTCCACAGTCAGGACAACATAATGCATCTAAATACGTAATGATTAACGACAATGAAATAGCTGGTGAAGATCAGTAGTTCCCATATTACAAACATTATTAATAATAATCGCTGTCAGTCCTACTTTAGCCAAACTAACAAAAATATTCACAAAGGCTTTAAGGAGCTTAGCTACCTCATGGCAGAAGGCAGAGTGCTTCTGAAGACAATTAAACTTCAGCCGTTAGACGTTCCTATTAGAGAGGAATGCATACCCTGAAGACAATGTATAAATGAAATGCTGTATTAGAGGACAAAAAAATTCCTTTGAGTTACACAAAAGGTAGAATTTCATTTCCTTCAAGTTCCAACACATTTGTGGGTCTTGGCAAGTCCTGTTTGAGGAGAATTAAAGAAAACTACCTGTGATTACATGTCACAGGTTAGACAGGCCTAATATACCATATGTACACACACTTTACAGTTAATTTATCAGTGGACCTCCTACTGAAAACAACTAACTGCTAGACACTGGAACTGCAACTAAGACTAGCACACTTGTTTAAGAAAATCATTCTTAATATCTATTACTACATTAAAAAAAAGCTGGCTTATGTGTTTAGAGTATTTTAACCATTGTTGCTTAGAAAAATAAAAGTTCACCAATTTTTTTCTAATCACTAGTTGTTATATAAAACCATAAACTTTGCCTATTGATTTGATCTGGTTGACCAAAACCAAAAATATAAAATTTAAAAAAAAAAATGATCAACTACCACAAGAAGCCTACAGCAAAACTGTGAAGCCCACCTTTACCAAGACCACCCAGGCCTGGTGGTCCCTGACAGCCCTAACCAACCCATTTTGTTAGGTCAACGGTTACGTGTAAAGAGCAGCTCAGCAAATATTTAGGGTCTGACAGCCAGAAACTCCCCCAAACAACGTCTCAACTCTGCCCTGTAACAGAAAAGTAGGCTTAGATGACACTTATAAACATGGCAGGATTCAAATACAACTCTACTGTGCTAAGTAAGGCTGGAGAGGTAGCTCACTGGCTTAAAATGACTAATTGTTCTCGAAAAAGACTGGAGTTCATTCCTGACACGCACACCAGGCTGTTTACAACCACTTGTAGCTTCAGATTTAGGGGATCCAACACCATTCTGCTTCTGAAGGCAGTAGCACTCATAAACAGACGCACATACACACAGACACACACAGACACACATCTATAATCCTAATTTAAAATGAAATAAATCTTAAATGAGGGAGTGAGGGAGGTGATAGTGTCACAAGCCTTTAATCCCAGCACTCAAGAGAAGCAAGTGGATCTCTAAATTCAAGGTCAGTCTGGTCTACAAAATGAGTTCCAGGACAGCTAGGGTTACACAGAGAAATCTTGACTCGAAAACCTAAAGCAGAACCAAAAACAAACAAAACACACAAAACCCTTCTATTCTGGCCAAGCATGCATGTGGCTTCTTCCTATGCTGTAACCCCAGCGCCTGGGAAGCAGAGCAAAGAGGATAACAAGCTCCAAGGCCATCCCGGCCTCCACAGCAAGACCTTGTAAAAGAATAGTCTATTGTAAATATCACCATTTAAAGTTCATCTAACTTTCAGGTGTTAGCTATTTGAATGTAAAAACCACCCTTCACTCATGGGCCATAATAAAACAGGTGGTGGGCCAGGTCTGGCAACTCCTATCTTACTAAGATTCCTAACATACCAAAGTCCTCTCTCTCCCAATCTCCCAATCATGGTTTCCCCTTTCTCACTATCCTCATCTCAGGTAATTTCTCATTAGAGTGAAAGCAGCTCAACTGCATCATGTAAACGAAAGAAGATGGGCAGAGCAGTAGGAAGATGGAAAGCAAACTCCAGAGCAGACACTAGAACCCAGGAAGGCAATGTGCTAACAGACACTTTGGCAAAGGGCAGTGCCATCACTAAAGATGTAAAGGAGAGGGCTGACCTACTCCACAGTTAGGGGAGGACTTTCTGTGACAACTGTGACCCACAAGGCATGCATAAAAAGCAGCTTCAGGTAGACTTAGAACAAAAAGGCTAAACCCAGCAAACTTTGGGAAATTTTTCACATTCTTATGTAGGAAAAAAATACATGTAAGGGTCTGGAGAAACACTCAGCAGTGAGCACCAGCTGCCCAGCATCCACATGGTGGCTCACAGCTATCCAAAACTCCAGCTCCAGGAGATCTGATACTTTCTCTACTTCCATTGGCATCTGCCACACACGCACACACACACACACGGGGCACATAAAAGACATAAAGGCAAAAAAACACTCACACATAAAATAAACCTTAAAAAAAACAATTTATGTCAAACATTACTTAGAATTTTATTTTTTAAAAAAACATAGTTAAAAAGCAATGTTTGAGAGGCTGAAGAGATGGTTTAGTGGTTAAGAGCACTTGTTGCTCTTGCAGAAAACGCAGGTTCAGTTAGTTCTTTGCACCCACATGGCAGCTCACAACCATTGGTAACTCCAGTTCCAGGGATCTAATGCTTTTTTTCTGGTCTCCTCCAGCATCAAGCACACATGTAATAACACATACATATATGGAAGCAAACACTACTACACATATAATAAATCTCTCTTTAAAAAGGCAATATTTGAGTACAGAAATACGGTGATGGGGGAACTAACTATACATATTCCTGGAGAATCTGCTAGGAGGCAAAGGCACAGTGAGATCCTAGAAAGTCAGGGACCAGGATGGATGAAGTCCCATGAAAAACAAAGGACTACAGCAGACCAGAGGTGAGAGAGAATCGTAATGCAAAATCATCACAGGCTGAAGAGATTTGGGGCAGTGGGGTGATCGCATCAGACTAGCATTTAAAGGGTTCCTTTGGTTCCTCTATAAAGAACTGACTATGGCTGACAAGATGACTTGGCGTGTAAGGCGCCTGCCACCAAGCCTGATGACCTGATTGATCACTGGGACCCATGTGGTAAAAGGAGAGACTCAAGTCCTGTAAGCTGTCCATTGACTCCACTATGGCACATGCAGTCAAACACACACACACACACACACACACACACACACAGATAGATAGATATTTTATTATATATAATAAAATTTAAAAAGAAAAGAGAAAAGAGCTCTGTCATAGGAACAGAAACTAAAGACAAATGTAAGGGGCAGCTACATAGGCAGAAATCAGATTATTTTTCCCCTCTCCAGGGATCTAAGGCCTTGTGCATACTAAGTAATAATTAATAAAGAGAGACAACCTAGGGTCAGTTTGGTTAAACCTAACCAGAGTGAAAGACCTCTACAATGAAAACTTCAAGGTATTAAAAAAGCAAACAAAGATACTCAGACTATGAAAAGACCTCCCATGTTTCTGGATAAGCAGAATTAATATGAGGAAAATTAATATACTACCAAAATCAATCTATATAGTCGATGCAATACCCATCAAGATCCCAATGTCATACTTCACAGATCTGGGGAAAAAAAAGCCAACCCATCAATCTATATGGAACCACAAAAGACAACAAATACCCAAAACAACTCTAAGAAAGACAGCTGGAGTATAATCTTGACCTCAAATTACGCTACGGAGCTATAGTGACAGAACAAGGGGCCTGGAAGTAAACAGACAAAAAACAATAGCCACTTTATTTTTAAGAAAGATGGCAAAAGCATACAGAGGAGAAGATAGCTACTCAACAAACAGAACTGACAAAATGGGATGTCCACCAACCCGAAGTAGATCAAAAACCTTAACTAAAACCCAAAACACTGAGACTAAGGAAAAGAGGATAAATTCTCAGCAAGAATTTTCTAGAAAACAACCCCTCCCCAACATAGCACAGTAACTAGCCCCAAGAATCCACAAATGGAATTTCATGAAGTTAAAGTTTCTACACAAAAAAGAAAAAAACAAACTATCAGCAGAGCAAACAGAACAGCTCACATAATGGGAGAACATCTTCACCAGCTATGCTTTAGACGTATTAACACTTGATCTTAGCCAAAAGGCTGAGAATCAATCAGAAGTATTACAAACAGCAAAAATTAAACTCCAAAAAAACCAAAACTGCCAATCAGCAAATAACTAAAAAAAAAAAAAAAAAAAAAAAAAGAAAATGAATAGGCACTTCTCAAAAGAAACATATAAATGGTCAATAGCTAAGAGGTTCAACATCCCAACTTATAAGGGATCTCTTCTTACAGGGAAATAAAAATTAAAAGTACTTTGAGATGTTTCACTCCATCAGAATGGCTATTATCAAGAAAACTATCAACAAATGTTGGAGAGGAGGGGGTAAAGACCCCTTATTCACTGCTTGTGGGAGCTCAAAATGAATACAGCCACTATGAAAATAAGTTTGGATATTCCTCAAAAAGTTAAGGATAGCACCTCCCACCATCCTACCCCCAGAGACACCTATTCAGTGGTAGTGTCAAGGGCAGAGCAGATGGCAGTCCCTTGTTCATCCGAGCTTGATGCCTGGCTTGGTGGCCAAACCTGTTTTACACTTAGGACACATTAAAAATAAAACCCAGGCAGTGCAGCTTGGGAGGAGGAAAACAAAGACTTGCCGACTGCCATGCCACCCACAGATCTGTGCTTGGCACAGGGCACAGGCTGGCTGTAGACACTCACTTGCCGCCATGTGGACAGAGGTTGTCATCCACAGGTCCATCAGCCACGTGGCCAGCCTGCAGCAGGAGCCAACACAGTGTGCGAGTATGTGGTGGCAAGATGGGAGAGTAAGAGAAATGGAGTAGCTTACGCATTATGAAGAGAGATGAACTGGAGAGTAGTGTGGAGGAGGAGCCCATTGTAAGCAGCCAACCACGCCACCTGGAGCCATGGTGAGGTCTCAGCTAAGTGCCCACTGAGGGACATATCTGAGTCTGTGACTACTCGGTAGTGGCAGGGGTTGGTGCTGACGTCTGTGGCTCATATTACCACTAGAGGACATGGGGATGACCCTGGTCAGGACAGTCACCAGGGACCATCTAAGGGGCTGTGCAGAACTGGCCCTGCCCCACACTGGCTACAGTATTCTGGAAAGTTAGCCCTATTTTTCACAGACTATAGCACTTGGGAGAGCAGGCCCTGCACCTCACCTGGGCAACAAAGTGGAGCTGGCCCTGATTGATGAAGGCACAGTGAGACAGACCCAAGGGTGTGAGAGCAGAAAATCTGGCCCTGCCTTCTGCCAATGGTGGCATTGGGTGGCCTAGCTGGAGCAGTGCCAGAGAGCTCACTCTGGTGGAGCGGATAAGGGGGAGTAGGGCTTGGAGTAGGCTCCAAGTTGGCCCACTCCAAAATCTGTATCACCAACAAATGGTTGGGATGCATGAAAGGGCCACCAGTCCTCCTGATTCAAAGCTGCAGGATCTCCATGACACAGGGCAACAACAGGATAACCAGGACAAGCCCCAATGAGGATCCAATATTGATGGTGTCACAGATGCCAGGTAATCCTGAACCAGACCAGTGACTCACTGCAGTGAACGTCTGTAAGTGAAGATGTGTGGACAGAGGGATGTACTGTGAGACACATTGTGACATGCTACAGCTTCCACAATGAGATGTTTTCTAAGCTGTGTGTGTGTGTGTGTGTGTGTGTGTGTGTGTACAAGGGCAAAGGGAAGATATGAGAGGAAGGGGAGATGAGAGGGACTGGAGTGCATGATGTGAAACTCAAAAAAGGAATCAAAAAAAGTTAAAAAAAAAAAAAAGTTAAAGACAGCACTAACATATTTGCCAGTTGCACCATTCCTGAACATACACTGGAATAAAAAACCCCATACCCCACCAGAGGTACTTACATATTCATAATACCAAACCCATCAGCATATGTATAACACTATCCAGCTATAAAGAAAAATAAAATTATTGTTTCTTGGCCTTTTGGCTAAGGTCCAGCATAGTGTCTGCATTAGTTTAATAACTAATGTGTCCTTTAACTGAGGACAATATATTAAATAGATGTTTGGAACAGAGAGATGAACAGATACTTTCTCCATGCACTGCACACACTGGCCTCGAAGAGGCACTGCACTACCTCTGAAAATAGGGTATCCCCTTCAGGAGGCATTAAAATTCTTGAACTAGGGACTAAAGAGATGGCTCAGCGGTTAAGATCACGACTGGCTCCTCTTCCAGAGGTCCCAAGTTCAATTCCCAGCATTCACATGGCAGCTCACAATGGTCTGTAACTCCTGTTCCAGGGGATCTGACACCCTCACACAGACATGCATGGAGGCAAAGCACCAGTGCACATAAAAATAAAATTTTAAAAATTCTTGAAATGACCCATTCAGAAAAGGTGATTTTATTTATTTATTTATTGTGGGTTTTTTTTTAGATAGGGTTTCTCTGTGTAGCCCTGGCTGTCCTGGAACTTGATCTGTAGACCAGGCTGGCCTTGAACTCAGAGATCCACCTGTCTCTGCCTCCCAAGTGCTAGGATCAAAGGTATGAGCCACTAATGCCCAGCTAGAAAACAAATGTGATTTTTTTTTTAAATTATTATGAGGAGGAAGGGTTTTACTGTGAGTTTTTTTTTCCTTTTTTCCAATGCCTTCCTTGGGTTTATTTTTTAAATTTTTTTATTTATTCTCTTATATACTACATCCATACAGACCTAAGTTCCCCCCCCTTCCCAGTCTGTGTGTCAGTGTCCCCTGCCCCATCCACTCCTCCCCCATTTTCCTTCCCACAGATAATAACCAAACATGACTTGTCAAGCTGCAGTAAGACTAGACACAAACTCTCATATTAAGGCTAGATGAGGCACTCAGTAGGAGAAAAAGGGTCCCAAAAGCAGGCAAAAGCTTCAGAGACAGCCACACTCCCACTGTTAGGAGTCCTGCAAGAGGGCCAAACTACACAACCACAACATATATGCAAAGGACTTAGGTCAGACCCATGCAGGCTCCCTGACTGCCAGTTCAGTCTCTGTGAGCCCCTATGATCCCAGTTTAGTAGATTCTACAGTTTTTCTTGTGGTGTCCATGACCCACCTCCTACAATCCTTCCTCCCTGTCTTCCACGGGATTCACTGAGGCCCTCAAGGCACTCTAGGCAGAGTCTGGGATGGGCTCCTACTCGTGGTGTGGCATGAGTCTCAAGCTGGACCAGTCATTGGTTGGCCACTCCCACAATTCCTGTGCCACCTTTACCCCAGCACATCTTTCAGGCTGAACAAATTGTAGTTCAAAAGTTTTGTGGCTAGGTTTGTGTCCCAATTCTTCCATTGGAAGTCTTGCCTGGTTACTGGAGATGGCCAGTGTAGGCTTCATATCCCCCTTAGTCTTAGCTGGGGCCTCCCTCATAGATTCCTAGGAGTTTCCACTGCCCTAGGTTTCTACCTTACCCCTAAAATAAACCTCTATCCTCCTCTCACATGATCCCTCCCTGTTCCTGTCTCCACACACCCTGAAGTCTACCCACAATATCTATTCTATTTCCCCTTCCCAGGGAGACTCATGAGTTCCAAGGGGAGGGGGTTTGTAATATGAGATTTTCATTCTTGTTTAAAACTATATCAAATTATTCTATTATAATTATTCAATATGCAAGTTATATTTGCCATACCTAACAGTTTTATTTTAAAAAAAAAAAAGTTAGGTCTGAGAGTTGATGTTTACATCAATAAACTTTTATTTAGTCATTTCACATTACATAAATACCAAACCATGACAGTTTACCCCATAAATGCATACAACTATGACTTGTCAAAAATCAAAGGCCAATCAGCAGGCTACATAGCAATCATCAATTTAAAGAGCACAGTAAGCTAAGCAGGACTGTTTTTCTCTAGCCTCATTCAGTTATTTGGGTGACAGTACAAACAAGTGGAATTTAATTGGAGATGGATGTGTGGTTCCCTAAAAAGAGAAATGTGAAATTAGAAAGGAAATGAAAAACAAAGCTTTAGGGATAGAAAACAGAATCAACAGGACAGGTTTATGCTAAAGACATGTAGAGGAAAGGATCACCAGGGAGCCAGGGACTACTCAAACTGATCGGGAAGAAAACAGATTAAAAATAAGGCCCAGGTAAGGTGTAACATGGTAATGTGAAAGTCAAGCTCTCTGACAGTCCAGGAACTACGGATGGCCAATGAAAGGATTATCTGCACAAACACTGAAATGACCAAGATTTAAGACAATTAAAGCAATACATACTTAATAGCAAGCTAAAGCTAAATGTTAAAGAATAAGATGCAGTGGCCCACAGGTATTTAAACTGTAACGTTAATTTAACAGATAGTGGACAAAAAGCTGGAGGCAACCAGGCCAGGTGGTGCAAGTCTGTAATCTCAGGACAGAGCAGCTGAGGCAAGGGGGTGGAGTTAAAGGACAACAGGAGCCACGAAGCAAGATCTCATCTCAAACAAGCAAACAAAAGGGCTGGAGACGTGGCTCAACAAGCAAGACGTGGGTTGATCTTACAGGGGATGGAGTTTGGCATTATAGGCAGCTCACAACTACATGTAACCCCAGCTCTTCTTCTGGCCTCCATGGATACTACACATACAAGTATCCACAGAGACAGATAAATATAGCTAGAAATAAAAATATTACAAAAACAAAACAAGAGTCAGGGTGTGTATAGTGGAGAGAAGTCTGACACCATATGACAATCAAGGGGAGTACTTAGCCCATGTAGAGCTACAATATGCAGAGAAAACAGAAAACACCTCCCACCACTGTGAGCCTCTGGGAAAGGCTTGTCCTCAGAAGTAGCATTTCTAAGAAAACGTTACTGAAATGTTATTTTGAGTGGCACTGAATCCACAGGTCAACCTGGGGAAAATGTCTCTGTTGTTAAAGTTTCAATAAAATACTGATATATTTCATCAAGAAAGTCTTCTTTTATATCTTTTGATATAGTTTCTATTCTCTATGGTGACATGATCATAACATGGTGACCAAGACAAAGACAGTAGCTAACATTTAAATAGCACTTACGGCGTGCTAGCCACTATTCTAGGTATTGTCCACATAAACTCATCGGTGGCAATAACAAGGAATATAAGGAAGGACCACTCACTCACTCACAGCTACCGCTTCTCTAATCTATGGCCATCAGAGAGCCTGACTCAGCTGGCTCAACAAAAACCCCAGGGGCCCTTTGCCTTTCAGTATCCTTACTCACAGATCACTGACCACACCCGGGAGTCCAGTGACCACTACAAAACACCGGAAGAATGGAAGGCCTCCTCAGGGTTCTGGCGGTCACAAACACAGCCTTATTTGTTTGCTCACATTCTTTCCTGACTACTTCATCCACTTAAGATAACTGTGTGAGAGGTGGCCTCCTGTTGAGCACTTCTGGATTTTAAAGTTGAGTCAGACCACCTTACCAAATAGCTCCATGTGGTATTCCAGCTCATGGCATAGGTAAAAATAAAAGAGACTGCCATCACACAATTCTTTTTATAGAGAAACTTGATGTTCTCTCAAACAATTGAACTGAATCATGGCTGAGTCAAAATGCCACACGGCATCTTCAACTAAGCTGATGACTTGTCTGGGTTTTTGTTTGGGGGCAACTTGTTTTGTTCTTCTGGCGCACTCAAAGACTTGCTGGCCACAGGCTCAGTATGTTTTGGGGAAACCCACATGCATGAGTGTACACAGATAGACAGATTTATTTTTTACTCCTGTGGTATCCTGACCTCTGAAGGACTTAATCTATTTGCCTTCTTCATAAAAGTTAGTCAACATATTTATGCAAGCAACTTAGAATCTCCCAAGTCATTTTCTATCCTTTGAAAGCAGTCATTTGTCACAGTGATGTTTCCTATACATTCCTAACTAAAGTCTCTCTTCTGTGCTTTTATTTTACATATAAGGGCTCAAGAAAATCATAAAATGCGATCAAATGTTCATATGTACTAGCTGTGAATGGAAGAATTGGGAATGCAGAGTCAAGGAAGAATCCAGCCTCTGAGGTAAGTATGTGCTTTTAATATTCTGTGATGGTCTTGAAAATAAGCAAAAATACAGGACACAGGCCTAAAGATCAAAAAGATTTGTAATACTATTCATCATTTCTGTGCTACTATACCCGAGAACCTAACAAAAACAACCTATAAGAGGAGGTAGGATTTCTTTTGGCTCACAGCCTCAGATAGTATACTTAGCTCTACATGCTTGCGTGGAACATCCTGTTAGCAGAAGAAGCATGTGGCAGAGAAGACAAGAAAAGGAAACACATGAGAGGACCCGAGCATGATATAGCCTCTAGGGCAGCAGTTCTCAACCGGTGGGTTGCAACTCCTTTAGCAAACCTCTATCTCCAAAAATATTTATATTATGATTCATAACAGTGGCAAAGTTACAGTTATGAAATAGCAACAAAATATTTTATGGTTGGGGTCACCACAACATGAGGAACTGTATTAAAGGGTCACAAAATTAGGAAGGTTGAGAACCACTGCTCTAGGGTCATCTCCTCAGTGACTTACGTCCTCCAATGAGGTCCCACCTCCTAGTGTTTACACTTCTCAATAATGCAATCATATGATGAATTCATCAAGGGAATAATCCATTGATCAGAGCAGTCAGGATCCAAACAAGTCCCAAAACCCATAAGTTGACAACCAAAGTCCTCAGTACATGAAGCAGTGGGAGACATTTCATACTCAGACCCTAGCAAAAGGACAGGTGAAATGTTAAATAAAGCATGCAGGAAAACACAGTGTGTGTACAAAGAGAAAAAAGGCTCCAGACATTTGTAAAGTTAATGTCACCGCACTTGTACTATTTCTTCAGTACATACCGGAAGCAAGGCAAATATTGCTCACTTTACTGTATGAACTATAATTGTCCCACAAAACTTGGCAAATACCTTAACCTTCACTGTCAAATCAATTGGTTCTGGAATCACCTAGGAGACACACCTCTAGGCATGCCTATGAAAGTCTCTTTCAGAGAGGTTTAACTGAGGGAAAACGTGATGCCAAACTGTAGGTAGAGGTGGGAAAAAAGAGGAAAGGGTTTATTCAGCTTACACTTCTGCTGTTCATCACCAATGGAAGTCAGGACAGGAACTCACACAGGGCAGGAAGCAGGAGCTGATGCAGAGACTATGGAGGGATGTTACTGGCTTACTTCCCCTGGCTTGCTCAGCTTGCTTTCTTATTGAACCCAGGACTACTAGCCCAGGGATGGCACCATCCACAATAGGCTAGACCCTTCCACCTTGAGCACTATTTGAGAAAATGCCTTACAGCTCAATCTCATGGAGACATTTCTTCAAGAAAGGCTCCTTTCTCTGCAATAACTCCAGCTCGTGTCAAGCTGACACACAAAACCAGCTGGTACAACTGACTCCTTGTCACCTTGACACACAAACACATTTAAGCCTCAACCCTTACTTTCTTATTCATCCCCAAGATCTAAATAACTTTAAAAGTCTCACAGTCTTTACAAATTCTTACATATTAAAATTTTAACCCCTTTAAAATATTCAATCTCTTTTGAAATTCAGAGTCTTTTAACTGTGGGCTCCACTAAAATATTTTCTTACTTCAAGAGGGAAAATATCAGGGCACAGTCACAATCAAAAGCAAAATCAAACTCTAACCGTCCATTGTCTGGGATCCACTCATGATCTTCTGGGCTCTTCCAAGGGCTTGGGTCACTTCTCCAGCCCTGCCCTTAACAGCACACACTTTGTCTTCTAAGCTCCAGCTGCCTGTACCCCAATGCTGCTCACAAATGATTGTGAGGCACACAGTCCCAGCTGAAACACCTACAACACAACTTCTACACCTAAGGCTCAGGGGACATAGCAGAAGATGGGGCAGAAAGATTTTAAAAGCCAGGGGACCCAGAAATCTGCAGCAGGAATGTGTCTCCTGGAAATGATGGGGAAGCTACATTCATACCTCAACAGTATGGCTGCCTAGGCAAACCCCAGACCATGATAACGTCAATAGACATGCTAACAGGGAAGAGGGAAAACTCATGAAATATCACCCCTAGACAAAGAAATACAAGCAAAGGAGTAATGTGGTAGCCTGGTTAATAAATAAGGTAACAAACCTGAAAACCTGAGTTCAATCCCCAGGACCCCACAGTAGAAAGAACTCAATCATATGGCCTCTTTTTCCCTCCATCTGTCCCTCCCCTCAATAAAAGTGTAACAAGTAAAAGAGGCATTCCATTATGAAATGAAGAGACAGTGAGAGAAGGTCACACTGTAACACCTCCCTCCTCTCTAAGCAATTCAGTATGTTATAAAAAATTTTAAAGGTGTAGCCTAACTTATGAACAAGATGTATCACTTCACACACAGAAACCAAACAGGAGCACTCGACTGAACCTAAAAAAGCCAACATAATCACAAAGCAGAGTCCTGTAACTGAGGACTGGGTGACTGGATAACATGGGCTAAATGTCCCCTGTCCTTTGAGATCAGAAACACTATGTGGTTCACGAAGCCAGGATAGGACTCCTCTGCATGTGAAGATAAAGACCTGCAGACACTGAAGCCACCTGCAGGCTACACAGGAAGCCATCTCCAGGAGGAAACAGAGAGCTTCACAGAAGGGACCTGGTCAAAGGTGGTGGCTGCCCAGTAACTAGAAACACAGATTTCCAATACTACTACTATCTAAATCACCAACAAAATAACTGCTTTTAAGCCAGCACCTCCAGGATGAGGCACAAGAAAATATAAAACATTTACAGAGGGAGGAGTGAGCTCAGAAAGGAGACATGGAAAAAGTTCTTGCTCAATGAAAGGTATTGAGGTAAAGATTCACAGAGAAAAGTAGCTACAGGAAACACTGGCTGCTGCCCTCACTATTCCCACTGACAGTCTGTGTCCTGACACGGTAACCCTAGGCTATATTGAACTAAATCCTAGAGCCCAAAAGAACACTTCGGTCTACCAAGATGGCTCAGAGGGATGAAAGTACCTGCAGCCAAGCCTGACCATCTTAGCTCAATTCCTAAGACTCAGATGGGGGGGAGGACAGAATGTAGGCCATATTGTTTTTACACACACACACACACACACACACACACACACACCCCAAATAAAACTGTAACCTCAGGAAAGAAGACTTCCATCAGGCAGTGCAAAAGTGCAAAGTTCAATGTCACTTTCTATTAATGTATACCTACCAGAGATTTTGGCTTCCTAAATGTTAAGATAATCTTCAACTGTGACTTAAGGGGAGAAATGGTTTATCATGGTGGCTGAAAAAAATGTAATCAAAATAAAAAATCCAACCAAAGTTGCTGTTAGCCCTATAGTCCTGTAGAAATACCTTGCCAACCATTGCCTACAAACATCCTTGATTTAGTTACATTTCATCTCAGTTCAACATATTATTGACTTTTTTCTTCACACGAGATGCCTCTAGTCTTCCATTCAAGTATTTTGAATGGAAGTATACCATTCAAGTATTTTGCAAAAGGGGAGTCTCAACAACTCCAACTACAGAGAACCACTGTGGACTCTCAAGCCGGGGACCAAGGGGCAAAGACAGCAGTTACTACAACACAACATCAGTACTGGGCACACTGAAAACCCAGAGCTGAAGAAAGGATCTAGAATTTTGGGGCCCCCTGGGATGTCTAAGTACTTCCATGCCTAGTAACACCATGAAAAAGCACTGCGACCACCCCTGGAGTAACAAGGGGAAGGTAGCCAAGGGCTCAGACCCCTTAGCAACAGTGCACATCCACACTGCAGGCTGAACCCAGGGTAAAGTCCAGTATGGCAGATAGAACCTTATGCTGTGAAAGCCTCAGCAACAGGACAATAGCCTGTTCTGACAGTGCTCCTCCCAGCACGTTAGACTCCACAACCTGCTATCTTGAAGACTGGCAGAGTAGACAGTCTCAGACCAGAGAAGACCTAAGCAGAAGAGCAGACTACAGCTTAAGATAGGCCTCACTCCACACCTGGACCCAGCCAGCCAGCATCTGGATCAAAGATCAACCAACAACAGGCTAATCAACTACTTAAGCTATACTCCTTCAGAAGGGTAAGTCAGATACAGTCTATGTGTTTCCTGGGGAATTAAGCCCCAACTGCCCATAGCAGTTACCAGCCCACAAGCCTTTCTTATATTTTCTTATATTGGCTGTCTGTTTTTTTTTTCTTTTTTTGCCTTGAGTTTCACTCATTCATACTTAGCCTCTGGAAATGACACAAGCACCAGCTGGCTGGCATAGAGAAAATGTTCATGAAGCAAAACCCACAATGCTAACAATGCTAGCAAGAACAATACCCAATCCTTCTACTTACAGTCAGTTTTACTATGTAATTTTTATTTTTTTCTCTTAGTGTGTATGTATCGGGTGGGAGCGGGGGTAGGAGTACATACTAATGAGCAAGTGAGTGAACGAGTGGGTACATGTGTGCCACTGCACATGTGTGCCACCGCACACGTACGGAGGGCTATGCTGGCTACTGTGTCGACTTGGCTAGTCATTTTGGAGGAGATGGAATCCCAGTCGAGATAATGCCTCCACCAGACTGGCCTACAGGCAAGCTTGTGCTGCGTTTTGTTGACTGATGACTAACGTGGGTGGGCCTATCCCAGAGGGTGGTGCGGCCCATGGGTGGGTAGTCCTGAACAGTTTAAGAAAGCAGGCTGAACAAGCCATGAGGAACAGGTCAGGAAGCAGCACTCCTCCATGCCCTCTGCATCAGTTCCTGCCTTGAGTTTCTGCCTTGGTTTCCCTATAGGACAGACTATGATTGATTGTGATAGACTGTGTAATCGGAAATAAACATTTTTCTCTTATCAAAGCAATCAAAATTTAAACTAAGATAAGGTCAAAGGACTATTTTTAGAAGCGTCCATTCCCACCTCATCTCTTATTTCTGCAGTGTTGCTAACTGGCTCACAAGCTTCTCAACAGCTCTCCTGTCTCTGCTTCCCATTTCGCTTGGAATGATGGAATTATACATACCACCACATCCAATTTTACCTACTTTGTGGGGATCAAGTGCTTTTACCCTCTCTTTCTCTTGCCCTGCTAATCCCAATCTCCACTGACAACCACTGGTCACATGTGTCTCATCACCGACTAACATGGACTAGAGCACCAGTTGGTAAAGGTATATTCTTCGTGACTGGCTCTTTTCATTCAGGGTTTCTGGAATTCTTCCATGTTCTTCTGTGTCAGTACTTCATTTATTTTAATTACAAAAGTTTTAGTCTCCTAACAACGGACATTTAAGTTGCTTTGATAGTATCAGTTACGTTGCTACGAACGTTCTTTAACAAGCATTTTGTGGACGCGCTGTTTTGCTTCTCTTGAGTAATACCTAAAGCCATCTCAGACATACATTTAAGTTTATGAAGACCTGCCAGTGTGTTCTCAAAGTAGTTACAAGCAAGTGTTCTTAAACCTCAAAGATAAGCAATCTCTCCAGCCATGGTCTTGTTCTGTATCCCAGGCTGGCCTTACTTGTATCCCGGGCTGGCTTCAGAATGGCAATCTCTTTCTAGATTATAGAACTGCATCACCATGCCCACATCCACGGATCTCATTATGGTGTTGTCTGTTTACAAGAGTTCTTTTAACATACAATTCACATTGCATATAATTCACCCATTCAAAGTATCAGACTCATTGGATTTTTGATATATATATATATGTATATATTACAATGTTAATGTCTTAAATTGTGGTAAAATATCTGTAACATGAAACTTGCCACGTGGGCTACTTTTAAGTCTACAATTCAATGAGTTTATTTAATTCACAATTCAACAAGTTTAATTTCATTCGCAATTCAACAGCCATCACTACCACCTATTTCTAAAACTTAAACATCCAAACTTGCAATTCTGAATCTAAGGAGTTACTTATGTTTCTTGCTGCCCCAAACCTGACAGCCTCTAAATTCACTTCTCTATGAATCCGCCCTATGGTTCATCAGTGGAATCATATAAGGAAATCTTTTTACAGCTCCTTTAATATCTTGGTGATAATCTATGCTTAGCTTTTTGAGGAACCATCAAATGGGCTTCCATGCTGGCCACACCATTCTGCAGTCCCACCACCAGTGTTTAAGATTGCACTTAGGGCTGGGAATGTAACTCAGTAGCAGAATACTGACCTTACAAGTGCAAGGCCTAGGATTCAATACCCAAAAAACCATTCTAAAATGGGGTATCGGTTTCTATGTATCTTCACCGATGCTGTTCTTTCTCATTTTGGGTAACAGCCAACCAAAGGGGTATAAAGTGTCACCTTGCTGTGCTTTTCACACTGAGTGCTGAATAATGTTGATGATATTTATACATCTCTATTAAAGTACAAGAGGTTTTGCCCAATTTTTAAAAATGGACTATCTTTTTAGAGAATTGTAGAATACTTTATACATTCTGAAACAATCTTCTGTGAAATATATGTATTACAAATACCTTTAGTTTATGCCTGTTGTTTTGTCTTCTTAATGCTATCTTTTGATCAAGTGTTTAAGTCTAGCTGGATAAAGTATTTTGCTTAAATAGGATGTTATCCACATCTTAGATATGAGATGACGGCTTAGTGCCCGTCAGGGCTGTCAATGTGAGCAGAGTACAATGACATGAATGAAGACATAAACATAAAACCCATTTTTTTTGTGCTACTAAAAAGATTAATTTTTTAAGTCTGCCTAGGTCACAAGGATACTATTTTCCTTTAGATACTTCAGAATGCAGATCTACATTCCATGATAAATATCTTTCTGAATGGTCTGAGATGTAGGTCAAGGTTCATTTTGCTCTAATTAATACATAAATAGTTGTTCCCTCCCTGTTAACAGAGGGCTTTATGTTGATTTTGGTTTTAAATTTATAGATACTTTATATAGAAACTATAGCTAGAAATGGCTTTAATTTTTTCATACAAAATATTCAGCATTAAATATAATAAAAAAGGACCAAATGTTTAGACACACACACATACACACCAAAAAAAAACCCTAACAATAGAAAGTTATCAGGTTGAGTCTTTATAATCAATATGTTCAAGAATTAAATAATAACATCAATTTCAACAATATATAGGAATTAAAAACAAATATATTAATTCAAAAATATAATACTTAACCAAAAAATGACAGGTTTGATGAAGAAGATTAGCAAACTAGAAGGCAAGTTAAAAGAAAAACTTTAACAGAAATTAGAAAAAAAAATGTTTAAGAACTGGAAAGATCCTCTTGTAGTGTCTGGAGTTTAGGCCAGAAAACACTAGATTTGCCCTGACTACAAAAATACAGTTAAAAGCATCTGCTGCTCTGGAAGAGGACCTGAATTCAGTTCCTAGCACCAACATCAGATGGCTCACATGCCCAGTGTAACTGCACCTCCAGGAGACCCAATTCCCTCTTCTGGACTCCACAGCACCTATAGACACCTATAGACAGCAGTTCTCAACATGTGGATCACGACCCCTTTGGGGGTTGAAGGGCCATTTCAGAAGAGTCACATATCAGATATCCTGCATACTAAATCTCTACATTTATAATTGATAAAAGTAGCAAAATTACAGTTACAAAGTAGCAACAAAAATAATTTTATGGTTGGGGAGTCATCATAAAGAATGGCAGCATTAGGAAGGTTGAGAACCACTGCTAGACACACCAACAGTCTCTCTCTCTCTCTCTCTCTCTCTCTCTCTCTCTCTCTCTCGTCTCTCTCTCTCTCTCTCTCTCACACACACACACACACACACACACACACACACACAAACTGTTAATGTGGGGGACTGGAGAGATGGGTGCTCTTCCAGAATTCAACTCCCAATGCTCACATGGTAGCTCACAACCTTCTATAATGGGGTCTGATGCCCTCTTCTACTGTGGACTCAAATGCATAAATCTTTAAAAGTAAATAAATAAATAAGCAGAACGGGATTCAAGAACTCTGTACCAACACACAACTGCATCTCTCTACCTACTCGCCAAGTGCATCTTTTCTGATCTCCAAACTGCCTGAAGCAGGGTACACTGCGGCACAAGAACCGGAACCAGACCTAAGCATTCTCATGTGCACCCCAGCACGACAATCCAGTTGGTCTCTGAGCTCTGCTCAGTTAATCTGACAAATTCCTCAACATCTATCCTACCCTTCCCCACAACGTCCTAATCCGGGCACTTTTTTACTGGGAAAGCTGCTGAAAGATCCCCTGAACCTCATCCCTCTGCCTCTAGCTTCATCCTCTACTCCTCTTTCATCCCAAACAAGGGCAGTCAGAAAGACTTTCCTCAAAAACAGATTTTACCAAACCACTTCTTTTGACAAAACCATCAGTGGTTTCCCATAAGTCCTCTCAGAACAGATCAAGTCAAGAAAGCTATGAGCCTTAAACTTCTTAGCAAGTTACATAAAGGAAACCAATGTTTGAGTGGCTCCTCTGGCCCAGAGACATTATTATGTTGTTTCTCTGCAACTCCACAAATCAGTACATGGCCTTTTCACACTGTCTTCTCTGGGTAGCCCTAGAATCTCTAGTCATTTTACAGGTATGGGTGTTTTGCCTGTGTGTATGTCCCTGCATAGCATGTGCATGCCTGATACCTAGAGACCAGAAGGGGACATCAAATCCACCTCAAACCGGAGTTATAGATGGTTGTGTACCATCTTACGGGTTCTAAGACTCAAAAGCACTGGTCCTCTGGAAAAGCAGCAACTGCTCCTCACCACTGAACCATCTTCCCAGGCCTTCTCCTGGCTCCTCTGTGTGCGGCTCTACACTATGTTTACACAGCAACCCCCTAATGTGTTTGAAGAGAGGAATTACGTCATATTTGTTTCTGTACCCTCAGCCCCCTGCAAGGGCTGACCACAGTACTCACCATATGGTTAATGATCAAGGTGAAAGTTCCTAAATGATACAGACAGGCCCCAAGCATCACATCAACCAACGTTAGTTCCCAGAACTGATTGGCATCCTAACCACAAGGCCAACCAGCAGTACCTGGGGTCTTCAACACCTCTTAAAAACACACTCTTCTACTGTGTCTGTCTGCAGACAGGAAAGAGCTCAGACCAGCCTATTTTTTTTTGCTGTTGTTGGGTTTATTTGTTTTTGAGATGTGGAGGATGTCACAGCGCTGACTGATCCAGCCTTAATCTCAGAGATCCACCTGCCTCTGCCTCTTGAATGCTGAGACTGAAGGGCTGTGCCACATGACATGCCTGATAAGGCTATTTTTAGAGCCTACGTGCTTTCTTTCCACCGTGCTCTCTGCCCTTTGTGCACACTCTGAGCCTGCTTGTTATCTCCCTACAGGAGAGAACAAGGGCTCTGGGTCCTCTCACAATACTTGGTCCAAGGGAGACCATTACTGTTAAGAGAAAATACTAATGGTCTTTAGTACTAGGTGTCAGACACATCCTAAGGATGTAACTAACACGTATAACCTCATTAAACCCTCACTACCACTCAATTAGGGAGGTCCCAGAGAACCTTGTTTCCATTAAACAGACAGGGAAACTGCAGCACAAACTTACAATACTACAAAATCCATCAGGAGCTGACAGCCTGGCACTTCTGTTTAAACATGTTTATTTCATGTTTATTTCATCTCAGCACTGAAAACATGCGCCACATCTCCCATTTTGTAAGGCCAGAAATCGAAGGGTTAGAGGCAATGCTGAGCAGATGTCAAGAAGCCAGTCCAGATCTGCAGGCTCCTGGACATCTCTCCCTTTAACCCAGTGGTAGAAGCAAGCCTGAACACGCCTCTCCTGGCCACCGCCCTCAGGGCCGCGCCTGAGGAGCCGAACCAACAGCTTCTTCACTGCCAGCTTGGGGACCAGTGTTGCCATCGCCTGCCCTGTCTCAGAGCCTGGCCAAACCCTAGTCCAGAGCAGGCCTAGACGAACGCCACAGAGCCACAACCTGAGCGTGGGACGAGCCGGTCGAGCCCGCCGCCCCGCCTCGCCCGCAGCCCAGCCCAGCCCAGCCCAGCCCAGAGCCCGCCATGGTTCCTCTTCCTCCTAAGCAGCAGCCCCCGCGCAGTTACCGGTTACGCTGCTCCTTGAAGAGCGCCGTGAGCGCGCGCAGGGCCTCCAGGTCCTGGATGGGCGCTGGCATCATAATGCCCGACATCCGGGAGGGTGGCATCCTGGGCGCCGCCATCTTGCCACTCGCACTTCGGCCGAGCCTGACGAGGCAGAGAGAAGAGCAAGAGAAGGGGAGGCAGACGACAGCCGAGGAGCCGGAGACGCGGTCTGCACAGCTCTGGCTTCCGCAGCCCGCGTCACCCAGATCCCGTGCTGCTGCAAGGGAGAGCGCGCGAGACTAGCAGTCTTGCCTCAGGCGAAGAGGACAACGCGACGCGGCAAGAGGGGGAGGGGGCGGGGGCGGAAGTCCTGCCTGAGGGGAGGGGGCGCAGCGGAAGTCCTGCTCCTGCGTGGGGTGGGATGGGGGCGGTCTTCGGTCCCCCTGTGGGACGATGGCGGTAAAGCTCCCCACCACCCAGAGGACAGAATACTGAGATGAAGGGGTCGGGGAAGGGTGGGGGTGGGTGGGCTGTAGAGTGTCCTAGAGAATGAGTGTCTTATCAGGAACAGAAGCTCGCCATGAGGAAGGTTCCCTCTGGGGAAGGGATACCAGGCGGAAGCGGCACCCCTAGAATAATGGATGTTGTCTCTAAGAGACCTGGAAAGGAGGCCCCTGAGAGGAAGAGCAGGGAATTCTGACCAGAGGTGTCACCATGGGAGGGGACCTGGAGAGAAGACTTACCCTCGGGGATGTGTTGCTGGGCTAACTAGTTCCGTTGCAAGAAAACCTGGAATAGAGACTCCCTCCCGGGGAGGGAATGCTAGGTTGAGGTGTCCCTTTGAGGGAGACCTAAAATGGAGGTTCTCACATAGGGAAAAGATGCTGGATACCTAGAGCCATCGAAGAAGACCTTGGATAGAGGCTCCTCATGGGAGGAGGACGCTGATCAAAAACGTCCCCTTGGGAAAAACCAGGAAGGAGACTTGCCACAGGAGAGAATGCTGGGACGAAGTATCTCCAAGAGAGGTGTATTCGTTTCTTGTTGCACCATCAAAATACCGAACAAAAACAATTTTTAAAAGGATAGGTTTATTTTGGCTCACAGGTTGAGAGTACAAGCCAACATGGTGGGGACTTGTGGCACAGGACTTTAGGCTGCTGGTCACATTGCATCTATTAAGCCAGGAAACAGACATGGATGAATGCTTCTGCTATTCTGGCTTTCACTTTTCTTTTTTTTAATATATAGACCATATATATTACCACCCACATGTGGTACAGGTTTTCACACAGTTAATCTTCACAAACAATCCTTCACAAACATGCCCAGAAGCTTGCCTCTTTGGTGATTCTAAACCTTCTCAAATTGACCATTAATATTATAGGGGACCTGGAGAAGGAAGAGGGTGCTTGTCAGAAATATTCCCATATTGGGGCTGGAGAGCTTGCTCAGACATTAAGAGTACTTTCTATCTTCCAGGAGACCCGAGTTTTTGTTTCCCAGCATGTATATACAGGTGCCCTAGGGTTTTATTTCTCTGAAGAGACACCATGATCAAGGCAACTCTTACAAAGAAAACATTTATTTGGGACTGGCTTACAGTTTCAGAGGTTCAGTCCATTATCATCATGGTGGAAAGCATGGCAGCCAGCGCAGACACAGTGTTGGAGGAGCTGAGAGTTCTACATCTTAATCCAAATGCAGCCAGAAGGCAACTCGATTTCACAGGCAGCCAGGAGGCTCTCTTCCACACTGGGTGGAGCCTGAGCATAGGAGGCCCCAAAGCCTGACTCTACAGTGACACTCTTCCTCCATCAAGACCACCCCTCCTACAATAAGGCCACAACCTCCTCAGAGTGCTCCTCTCTGTGGTCTAGCATTCCAGTCACCACAGTGGGAGGGGAGGTCACAGCTACCTGTAATTCCAGCTCCAGGAGATCTGCAGGCACTCACATGGCATGCAATTACAGAGATACAGATTAAAATAAATATTTTTTAAAAACATATTCCCATAAAAGGCAACCTGGGACAGAAGGCAAAGAAACATAAAGTAGGCTTCCCTAGGAAGAGACACATTGGCCGGGGCCTGGGAGGGGAGGTCCCAGGCAAAAGGTCCCCAGAGAAGGTAGAAGACCTGGACCCTCACATTTAAGTGTTTTAATCCAGGCTCCTCCCTCAGGTCCCATAGCCTGTCACCAGTTGCTAAGTCTCAGACCCTGAAAGCTGGCTTCCTTGTGATGACCTACTGATAATACTGTCATTTGTCAAGTACTTAGAATGGTTCCTCAAGGTTTTTAAAACAGTTAAAGAGCCAACAAAAGAGCTGGCACTGCCAAACCTGATGACCCTGAGGCCACATGGTAGAAGAGAATCAATCCGACACATTGTCCTTTGACCTCCATTTCTGTACCTACACGCACACGCACACGCATGCACGCACACACACACACAATTAAAGTTGTTTTTGTCACTATTCTATTGCTATGAAGAGACACCATGGCCAAGGAAATGCTTATAAGAGGAACTATTTAATTTGAGCCTGGCTCGCAACTTCAGAGGGCTAGCCCATCCATGGTCATCATGGCAGGAAGCATGGCAGCAAGCAGGCATGGTGTTGAAGAAGTAGCCGAGCCTGATCCACAGGCAGAGAGAGACTGGGTCTGGCATGGGCTTTTGAACCCTCAAAGCCCACCCCAAAGTGACACACTTCCTCCAATAAGGCTACACCTACTAATCTTTCTAATCCTTTCAAATAACACCACTCCCTGGTGACTAAGCATTCAAATATATGAGCCTACAGGGGACATTCTTATTCAAACTATCACAGAAGTAAAAAGACTCACTTTACCAGCAGTAAGGCAATGTGTTTTTTCTAAAGGAAGTGGGTGTATTTCATCAGGATTGGCTGATGTTGGCAACCCATCTGTTTTCTTTCCACCACTCTCTCCTTGATTGTATTACATATACAACAATTATCAAACCCAGGACTGGGAACTAGACATACAAAGACTGGCAGAAGATGATCCAACCCTGAAGGAATTCACAGACTAGAGGGAGAGAAAAAGAGGCAAATGTACTGGAGTCCAGTTAATTGCTGTGATAGACAGCTCTACCACTGGTGTCACTTAACATTTGTAACTATAGCAACACTAAGGCTCAAGTACCATCAGTCTTTTCCACTTCCCTGGCTCCCCGTTCATCCGTTCCACAACTCTCACTATGTGACTGCTAGGTGCCAGGTATGAGATTGCCTGGCAGGCAGGCTCATGACAATTCAGAGTATTATTTGATGACAGACAGACAGGTATGATAGGATAGATACAACATATATGTATATAGATAGATAGTATATATATGTTTGTCTGTATAGATAGTGCATCCTTAAGCAGGTGGGCCTAGGTTCTATAAGAAAACAGACTGTATATATATATAAATGATTCTTCTCACATATGAAGGTCTTTACCCTTCACCTTTCCTGTATTCTACTGTAAACAGAAACTGCACTGCCTCTTCCGAAAATGTCCCCATCTTAGTTAGGGTTACTATTACAGCGATAAAACACTGTGACCAAAAGCGAGTTGGGAAGGAAAGGGTTTATTTGACTTATGTTCCCATATAACTGTCCCTCACTGAAGGAAATCAGAACAGGAATCCAAAGCAGGGCAGGAGGTGCTGCAGAGGCCATGGAGGAGGCTGTTTACTGGCTTGCTCCTCATGGCTTGTTCAGCCTGCTTTCTTACAGAGCCCAGGCCCACCTGCCCAAGGATGCACTGCCCACCGTGATCTGGGCCCTCCCATATCGATTGCTAATTTAAAAGATGCTCTGCCAGCTTGCCTACAGCTCAGTCTTATGGAGGCATTTTCTTAATTGAGGTTTCCTCCTCTCAGATGACTTTATCTTGTGTTAAGTTAACATAAAACTATTGTATATACACCCCCACTCTTCTACTTATTTATTTTCTGGAATATTGCTGTGGGCTCCTCATTTATCTCTTACTTATATTATAAATCTTTTTTTTTAACTTCTATTTTTCACTCTGTTCAAAACCTCTGATGGGTTTTCACTGTACTTGGGACTTTCTAAAAATTCAAATTCCCTAAACGGAATTTAGGTTTGCTTCCTCCCCACAACCCTCTATGGTCCCCTCGTCTCTGTTCCTCCTCCTCTGTTTTGATTCAGCCAAGTGGCCTCAGGAAAGTTGCCCTCTCCCACAGAACTCTGCACACTTGGTGCCTGTCACATAGGATACCTCCCCACAGATGACTGTATGGCATACTTTCTTCAACTATCTGCTCGAATACCTTCCTCTTTCCCTTCTCCCCACGCCACACTACCTGTATCTTTGCTTTCAGTTTTTTTATTTTTATTTTTTTACTTACATGTATGTATGTGAGCTTCCATGAGTTTATATACACCCTATAGGTACAGGAGCCTGAAGAGGCCAGAAGAGGGCATCAGCTACCCTGAAACTGGAGTGACAGGGTTTGTGAGCCACCATGCAGGTGCTGGGAACCGAACCCAGTCCTCTGAAAGAGCAGCATGCATTCCTAACCACTGAGACGTCTCTCCAGTCTCAAACGGTGGGCTGCCACTTCCTGCGTGTCTGTGTTACTGACATTTAAAGCTAGGGCCTTGTACTTCCTAGGTAAGTATCACTAAACTACCTGCCCTGCCCTGCCTCCAATCTCTTTGAAGAATGTCTGGCTCCCATATTGTACACTTAGACTTAAACTACTATGCTTCAGCCTCCCAGGGAGGCCAACACACCTAGCTCACATGATTTAATGAGCTTCTCCATCAGTTTGTTTAGAACTGTAATCCTTCACCCAACCCTGAGGCCAAGTAATCTTCTCTGCACACCTTTTCTATGACCAAACTCCACTTGAGGAAGAGAGGGTTTATTTGGTTCACAGGTTAGAGTTCATCATCACTGAAGCCTGAGGCAGGAACTGAAGCAAAGACCACAGAGGAGCATTGCTTCCTGGCCTGCTTTTCATGGCTTTCTCACCTTGCTTTCTTGTACAACCTAGGTTCCCCTGCTCAGAGACAGCGACGCCCACGGTGGACTGGCCCCTCCCACGTCAATCATGAATCAAGAAAAGGCCCACATAGTCTTACTGACTATGGCCAATCCAATGGAGGCAATTCCTCAGTTAAGGTTCCCTATACTGGGGGATTCTAACTTGTGTCACAAACCCTGCGTTTTGCACCACAGAGTTTACATACCAGTTTTTTAAAATTAATACTTATCTATTATGTTTACTTCTACAAAACAAGCTGCAAATGGGTAGAGATGCCTGTTTCTAACATCGTGTCACCAGCCCAGCACCTAGAAAAAGGCCCAGTATATGGTGCTGGATCAATAAATATTAATGACTGAAGAATATTTTATAATACATAATATTTTCCAAAAGGAAAAGAAAATGTTACATACTCCAAAGGATCATAGTCGTTGAAAGAGTTCAGGAGAAGGGGAAGAAGGAAAGGAAGTAAAAGAAAAAATACTTTAGAAAGCAAAATGACAGACCAAAAAAAAAAAAAAATACAAGTATGGGCAAGAAGAACAAAAGAAAGTTAAATCTGTCAGACAGCCTGTGGTATTGACTACCCAGAATCGATGGAAGAGCACAACCTTGACTGGATGGATGTAAGCAAGTTAATGTTTCACTTGGTTCAACGGCGTCTTTTACCGTTGTGTAACTGTTTGCCTGAGACAAACCCCGTGAGCAAGCCGCCACATTGAGATGTGACTTGTGACACATATTTGTATTGTGAGCCTGCTACACCAAAAAGAATCAGGAGCTTGAGTAATCAAGAAAAATAAGGAATGGAGTGTGAGAAGGAAGGAGGGGAGGAAGGGAGGAAATCAGAGATGAAAGTGAACGAAACATACAGCAAACAGACTTGGACCAGATGCATAGGGTTTTAGGGAGGGAAGGAGAGAGGCAGTAAGTGACCACTGAAGAGAACGGAAGATGTGCAGAAAAAAAAATAATAAACAAGAAAACTTCAGCTCCTGTATCACCCTAACTCACCCAGACTTTGTCTTCTGTTGCTGTGACGAACACCATAACCAGAGGCAACCTGGGGAGAAAGGCTTTGTTTCACCTTACGCTTTAGTCTGTCTACATAGAGAGACGTCCAGGAAGACACCTGGAGGCAGAAGCTGAAGCAGAGTCCATAAAGGAGTGATGCTTCCCAGCTTGCTTCCCCCCCACCCCCCCACCCCCACCCCCAGCTTGCTCAGCTAGCTTTCTTATATAGCCTAGGGCCCTGTGCATAGGAATGGTATCACCCATGGAGTACGGGGCCCTCCTGGATCAATCAACAATCAAGGAAATGCCCCACCAACATGTCCACGGGCCACTCTACAACTGAGATTGCCTCTTCCCCCGTGTGTCAGGACGACAGCGCTAATTGTGACATCTTTATTAACTCTTCTCACAAGAATTTCCACTGTGTATCAACATGAGACCCATGTGCCATCAGGAATTTCTCTAGCCACCAGATACCTGTCTGCTAGCTCTTTCTGTCCTAGTTAGCTTTGTCAACTCGACAGAGCCTAGAGTCACCTGAGAGAGAAGCCTTGACTGAGCCTAGGTCAGATGGGCTATGCACATGTCTGAGGGTCAAGGTCTTGATTGCTGGTTGGTACAAGAGGATCCAGCCTACTGTGGGCAGGTGAGCCAGGACTATGTAGGAAAGCAAAGCACAGACACGTAAGCAAGCCAGCAAACAGTGCTCTAAGTAGTGCTTCAAAGCCCGGCTCCAGGGTTTCTCTCTAGTGTGTGTAGTAGATGCTTACTCAGCTCTCCGCCCATTTAATCATTTTGTTTCTTCTTGCTGGATAGTTTCTTTGGGTCTGTCAACCAAGTAATTTACTCCAAGTACATAAATAAAAACTGAATAATAAACCTCTTTTTTTTTTTTTTTTGAGAGAGAGAGAGAGAGAGAGAGAGGGAGAGGGAGAGAGGGAGAGAGATGGAGAGAAGTATTGGATGGAAAGATGACTCAGCAGTTAAGAGAATCGGCTGCTCTTCCCATGGTTGTTCCCAGCACCCACAGGCAATTTACAACCATCTGTTACTCCAGTCCCAGAAGAACTGATGCCCTCTTCTGGCCTCTAGAGGTACTACACACACGACATAAACTAATACAATTAAAATCTTAAAAAAAAAAAAAACAGAAATTCCGGGAGATGGGGGCGGGGAGGAGGGGGGGATAGATAACACAGTAAGAATGTGCCAGGTAGAATTAAGAGAGCTAAAGCCAAGCCTAGAAGCAGTACTTAGCTCTAAACAGCAGCTTCAGCGAGCGCAGAGCAGAGTGGGCAAAACGAGACGAGACAATATTTATAGACACATCAGAATGAAACTGCAGAGAATGACAAAGACAACCTGATAAGCCACAGGAAACACACAGGTTCTTTTTTAAGGGAGTGACAATTTGAGTAGGCTGCATTTAAGGCAGAAGTACTAGAAACCAAAATATCACACCGAGAGCTTCCATGTGCTGTAAACCATAAATAACCACCAACAGACCCACGCGACAGGAAACAGGAGTGAAGACAATCCCAGCTGGAAGTAGCCAACTGAAGACCTGTGAGGACCGTTGGCAAACCATTAGCATCACAGGAAGGGACCAAGTGATGGATGGACAAACAAAACGCAGTATGTCCATGCAGCAGCATGCTGCTCGGGAATAAAAAGAAACAAAATGTCACCATAATGATGAGATCGAATCTGAAAATCAATAACGCAGAATAAAACGACTCAGACAGGAAGGACCGGTGCACTGTGGGATTTCACTGTACAAAGATGCAAGTGGTGAAAATCCCACACAATTCAGTTCATTGTGTGAAGTTATAGTGAAGTTACAGAATAAGGATGGAACTAGAGAGAGGCTAGAATGTGAAGAGCAAAGCCAGGCATGGTGGTACAATTTGTAATCCAGCACTTGGGAGGCTGAGGTTCGAAGGTACTGTGGGTTCAAGGCCAGCCTGCACTACATATATAGCAAGACTGTCCCAAAACAGTAGGAAGGGCAGCGTTTCAGGATCACAAAGCTGCTCTGCCATGATTGTGATAGCCGTTAACAGAAAATCGACCAAGCCATGCACTTTAAAAATGAGAACCTGGGGCTGGAGAGTTGGCTCAGTGGTTAAGAGCACTAACTGTTCTTCCAGAGGTCCTGAGTTCAATTCCCAGCAACCACATGGTAATGGGAACAACCATCTGTAATGGGATCCCATGCCTTCTTCTGGTGTGTCTGAAGACAGCTACAGTATACTCATATACATAAAATAATAATTCTTTTTAAAAAAAATGAGAATCTGATCTTACATAAATAATAGGTAGGGAAAAAAATCAGCAACAAAACATAGCTGGCCCTGGTATGTTACTAACAGATCTGCATTTTTGCTGTGAACAGCTTCCAGGCACTGACTAACAGACATTCCAACCCAGAATTCTCCGAGTAAACAGACATCTGAGAGGCAGATGATACTCACCTGGCCTTTTTGTCTGGACTCATTTCCCAAGTTGTAGGAAGAATGCTGTCACCAAGGACAACAGTGAGACAAACTGGGTGAGTCAGAGTCAGGGTCACAGGTAGCAAACTCGTGTGTCTGGAACTTCCCAAGCTAAGAGCTAAGCTGGCTAAGCCTCTGGAAGATTCGAGAGGCCAAGAAGAAGCTGTGTGAGTCTTAGGCTGAGTTTGAGCTGTGTGTGTACTGAGAACCCACTCATCCAGACAAAGATACCAGGGAGGAGTGGCAACCCTGGGCACTGTTGGAGATTACAGAGAACTAGAAGTCAGACTTCTAAACAGGTATAATAAAGATACATACAATGTGGATGGGCCTCAAAAACAGTGTGGTAAGGGAAATAAATCACAGCAAAGACTATTTCTATGGGATTTCTAGAAAGGAAAAGCTATACAGGCCAAAAACAAAAAAAAAACAAAACAACAACAACAAAAAAACAAAACTATATTTGCCTAGAGTTGAGAGCAAGAACAGGAATTGAACAAAAAGACATAGTCTGTAAAAAAAAAAAATGTGTTTTTTTTTTGTTTCTCTAGACAAGGTCCTTTATAACCCAAGGTGGCCCTGAACTACTAATCTTTCTACCTTCACCTTCTAAGTAAGTCATCATGCCCATCTTAAAAGTCACCAAACTTGTCAAGCATGGTGGCACACACCTTTAATTCCAATGCTTGAGAGGCAGAGGCAAACAGATCTCTGTGAGTTTGAGGCCAGCTTGGTCTACATTTGGAGTTCTAGCCCAGCCAAGGGTGCATAATATGTGCCTGTCTCAAACACAAACACACACACACACACACACACACACACACACACACACACACACGAGCGCGCACAGAGCAAACCACCAAAGAGAATTCATGGAAATTGTACTAAGTTGTTTGTTAAGTGTATAGCTCTCCCCAGCTGATGGATTCTGGTGATGGAGGTGGGGTATTGAATAGGGAAGGAGTCGGTTTCCTTTGAGAGGCTGGTCACTGGGAGTTTCACTGTGCCCCAGTGAGTATATGGGCAACACAAATTAGACTTGGTTTTTGTTGTTTTGTTTTATTTTGCTTTGTTGTTGTTGTTGTTGTTGTTGTTGTTGTTCTTCTTCTTCTTCTTCTTCTTCTTCTTCTTCTTCTTCTTCCTCTTCCTCCACCTCCCCTTCTTCCTCTTCCTCCTCCTCCTCTGTCTTTTTTTGGGGGGGTGTGGGTCACAGGGCTGTGGGGGTGGACCTGGGAGAACTGGGAGGTGAGTGTACTCAGGGTTCAAGATGTAGAACTTCCAAATGATCAACAAAAATATTATGAAAAAATGTATACATACACACACAACATGTCATTAAACTTTTAAAGAAAACAGAATCTCTTGGCTAATTACTGGCCCTTGTAAAGATAGACAGAACCCCTGACCAGGAACTCAAGTGTCTGTGTGCCCATCAGATCCATTATCACGAAACAACGTTCATTTTAGGATGAAGGAACCCCTGGGGTGCAGTGCCAGGAAGCTTTAGAACAAAACCACACAGCACAAGTCGGTGGTCCAAATTCATATTACCCACCATCATGTTGCTGGCATGTCCTTAAGTTCTTGTGTGACATAGGACCACACAGGTAGGAATCCTTTAAGATCAGAAGATAAAGAACACACTTGGGCCCCAGGATCCTTTGGAGCATCATTCCATGACAGCTACTGTAAAAAATGAAGAATCAGGATTGATTCAAATTATGTGTCTTGGGTCTGGAAAGATGGGTTAGCAGTTAAGAGCACTGACTGCTCTTCCAGAGGACTGGGGTTCAATTCCCAGCACCCATGTCGTGGCTCACACCTGTCTATAACTCCAGTCCCAGGGAATGTGACATCTTCTTCTGACCTCTGGGGATCCCAGGCATACATGTGGTACACAATACACATGCAGACAAAACACCCATACTCATGACACATAAATACAAGAAAATAATTTAGTATCTTACCCTTCTGGAATTTAGAATATTGAATAAGTTTCACTGAGTTAGAATCAATACAAAGCTGATGCCTTCTGGGGTCTCTTTGAAAGAATATATTTCTTTGCTTTTTTCCAGCTTAAAGCCCACTCACAACTCCTTGGCTCCTAGCGTCTTCTTGTATCTTCAGAGACAGAAAGATGGGGCTAAAGATCTGCCTTCTCACACTGCCATCCTTCTGTTCTTCCGTTTCCATGGTTACATCTCCTTTTCTGATGTGAACACTCTCCTGCCTCTCACTTTTACTTAGGAAGATACTGTGGCTAATTCTGTGCCCATCAGGGTGATTCAAGGCCAGCTCCCATCTCAAGACCAGCTGGGGAGACCCTTGATTTCCCATCTGTAATTTTAACTCTTCCACCTCCCTATTGAACCTGACATATTCACAGATGCAGGGTCTAGAGTGAGGAACACCTGGGTGACGTTATCCCACCTGCCACACTGGGTAGGTGAGTTTAAGTTAGGAATGGAATATACTACATCGAAGCCTCACTCTGGAATAGCTTTGAAAGGCAATGGCAGTGAGTTGAACTCTTTGGGTGAGTAGTAGTGATGAATGCTCCCAATGAGTGCTCCCGATGAGTGCTCCCGATGAGTGCTCCCGATGAGTGCTCCCGATGAGTGCTCCCGATGAGTGTTCCTGACCATATTTGTGGAACAAGAAGCATTCTAGATTGGACCATATATGGACTCAGGAGCAGTGGTAAATGGTCCAGTCAGAAGGTGGAAATAGGGAACACTGGAGGACTGAAGTCTAACTAGGGAGAAAGATACAAATGAAGCTAAAAAAAAAAAAAAAAAAAAAAAGCACCAAGAGAAAGAGATGGGGCCAGAAAGATGCTGATCAGGTAAGAACACGTGCTGCTGTTGCTGAGGACAGGAGTTCGGTTCCCAGCACTCACACGGTGGCTCACATCCATCTGTGACTCCACTTCTAGAAACAATGGCTCCTTCTGGACTCCACGGGCACCTGCAATCACATGCACAAACACACATGCACATAGTGTACATAAACATGGAATAAATCTTTTGAAAAGAGAGAAAGAATCTTGGTTCATACCACTAGAGGGTGTTCAACACAGGAGGGCTCTACACGGCCAAGGACAGCAGACAACTTTAGCCACTTGCCATGCTGGGACTGATAGTAGTCTCACAAAATCAGTAGCCATGTGACAGGAATGGAGTCCAGCCTAGGCCCCACAACACAGATGACCAAACTGTCACTGTCCTTTGGCCACTGAGGAATACTCAATGCTCTCCCCCAGTCCATTTCTGTCTCCTTTCACTCCACAGTGATCTAGGTTGAACTGCCCATCATAGATGCTCTGCATCCAAGCCTCTACCTGCTGCATCCTAGGGTACCTAACCCAGGACAAGATGCTCAGGGACCACTCAGTAGAACTTAAAAAAAAAAAAAACACTTTATTTTATGGGCACTGGTATTTTGCCTGCATGTATGTCTGTGTGAGGGCATCAGATTTTGGAGTTTCAGGCAGTTGTGAGCTGTAGTGGGTGCTTGGAATTGAACCCAGGTCCTTTGGCACAGCAGTCTGGCCTCTTCACCACTGAGCCATCTCCCCAGAACCTTGGGTAGAATTTAATTGGCTCATTTTAATTGTGCACAGGACCACCTTCTTGGAAGAAGCTAAGATACACACCCAAGGTTACAATGCAAGTCTTGGCTGCCTCTCTACATACCCATCCTCACCTCAGTAACTTTGTCTCCTATGGAATGGGTGGGAGACAAGTAAGGGCAGAGTGAACTCTTCCTTCTGGGGTTCCTGCTGACAACCTTACTGGGGCCACTCTAAATTCTCAGTCACTGGTCTCTGCTTCCCTTTGGTAATGCTTACACCGTCTGCAGTTATTTCAGTGGTCATTTGCATACTTGTTTATGGTCTGTCTTTCTAAAGTCTAAGCTCCAAGATGGTTGACACTTCTTCCATCTGATGACCATACATATAATCTGAGCTCTGACAGGAGGGCAAGATAAGAGTGAAGCAAAAAAAAAAAAAAATCAGCACTAAGAAAATGATCTGGGCCTGGAGAGATGCTAAGTAGTTAACACCCGGCACTCTTGCAGAGAGTTAATCTTCACTGTCAACAACAAATTTAGAATCACCATGTGTGCTGGCTAGTTTTCTGTCAACTTGACACACAAGCTATAGTCATCTGAGCGGAGGGAACCTCAACATAATGTCTCCATAAGATCGGGCTGTAGGCAGAAAAGCCTGCAGGGCATTTTCTTAATTAGTGATTAGTGGGGGAGGGCACGGCCCATTATGGGTGCGCCATAATGGTGGTACTGGGTTCTATAAGAAATACGGCTGAGCAAGCCATAAAAAGCAAGCCAGTAAGCAGCACCCTTCCGTGGCATCAGCTCCTGCCTGCTTAAGTTCCTGCCCTCGCTGCTTCTGAAGAGCCGTTATAAGGAAGAGTGCGTGAAACAAACCTCTTCTTCCCCAGTTGCATTTGATCTTGGTGTTTCATCTCAGCAATAGTGACCCCAACTAAGACACCGTAGAAACACACCTCTGGGTATCTCTGTGAGAATGTTTCTCGAGAGGTTTAGCTGTGAGAGTTGCTGAATGTGGCCAGCAGCATCCCATTGGCTGGAACCTTACACTGAATAAAAAAGAGGTGAACAGAGTATCAGCATTCATTTCTCTCGGGTTCCTGACCCTGGATGTGCTGTGAGCAGTTGCTTTACTCTCCTGCTGCCCAGCCTCTCCTGCCATGGTAGACTGTGTCTCCTCAAATCATAAGCAACACAGACCCTTCCTCCCTTAACTTGCCCATTCTCAGGTATTTTGTCCTATCAATGAGAAAAGTAACTGTAACCAGTGCCGTGTGATAGACATAACATCCAGTAAGGGGCCTGGCTCTGAAGGTCAAGAGCACACCTAGAACACAATGCTTAGTAGGCACGGTGGCTCACATCTTTAACCCCAGGACTCAGAAGGCACAGGCAAGCAGATCTCTGAGTTAGAGGCCAGCCTGGTCTACAAATTGAATTTTAGGAAAGCCAGGGCATCACAGAGAAATCCTGATTCGAGAAACCAAAACCCAAAACCAACGAACCCCACAAATGATCTGTGGACCTCAGGCAGGTCCCTCCATCTCACAGACCCTCAGCCTCTGACATGTCATCTGCAAGATGAGGATGGGGAGGGGTATGATGGGATACCTCCTGGAGTGTGTCCAAAGGATGTGCACTCCTAGGTAGAATTTTAGTCAGGGAATCTGTACCTGTCCAACCAGGATTCCCCCCACCATGAACTAGAAGTCAGAGCCACTTGGGAGGAGAGGTTGCAGGTTAGAGAAAGGGTTCTGAAAGAGGAGGCCATTGATGGTGTGGAGCCAGCAGCTGACTCTGAGTATCACGTGTGGGAGCTGTCTCCCATGGGTGCATGAAAGCTGGCCAGAGGGTGAAGGAGACAGGTGCTGCGAAATCCCTGCCTCAGCCTGAGGAGCAAAACAGGAAGCACAAGGGCCAAGCAGTTGGGGGCATTGGCAAGAGAAGGGTGACACGATGCCCTGGTTGGAAGGGCTGGAGGCAGTGAGCCGTAGGAGCCAATGCCATGGGAAAAGCCAAGGGGCTGGGATCAGGATGAGGTCAAGGGACCGGCCAGCTGGAGGCGTGAGAGGCCTGGCAGGCTCGGAAGCTGTGGTCAGGGAGTGGGATCGTGGAGAGCAGTTGGAAATGTCTGGTGATGACAGGGCCGGGCAGCGGGCAGCCACAGGGCAGTGGAGGTGAAGGTCAGGCAGTGAGGTGGTGGGAAGTGTGCACAGATCTGCAGCCCCCTCTGCAGGCCTTAGGGCGTGTAGGGTGACTCATAGATGGCTTCTCACCCTTCCTCTGTCCTTTGATGTCCTACTGTCTTACTGACGAGTGAACTATGTTTCTCACTACAAGACCTTTCTCAAACACAACTTATTTTCTTTATACTGGGCTTTCTAACCTCCCCGTTCATCACCTTCCCAGACCTCAAGTTTTATGTCACCCACTTCCTCCTCTTCTTTGCTGGCCTTGTTCCCAATCATGAATCCCAGTGAATTATTTTCTCCATGACATTGTTTCTTTCTTCTTCCCATCCACCCCCAGTGCCTACACACACTGGGCGAGCGCTCACCACTGAGCTGGCTCCAGCCTATGTCCATGCCATTCCTAAACATTCAAAGGGAAAAATCTGCCTCCAGGAACCGACATCATACATCTAACCAGAGGAGGTAAAGAAACAGCTGATTGACAGAAGTCACCCACACAGGCTGGCAGGACCCCTGAGAGCAAACAGAAGCACACAGTTCTGCAGTCACACACAAATGGTTTACAGCCTGACTCTGCCAATCATAGGGAGTGGGGTAGAGTGGGATGCTTAGGCAAGTCATATCTCTCAGCATCAATTAAGCAAAGAAAACAGTACCTAATGGGTCATTAGGAATACTGGTTGAAATTAGCCATTGCTATGCCTGGCACACAGCAGATGCTATAGTCTTCCTTATTTGTAAGGGATGTGCCATGCCCCCCAGTACATGTTTTAGGCCATGGTCAGTACCAAACCCCTACTCCACACTATCCTTCTATATGTGTGTGTGTCTATCTGCATATATAATATACATGTACCTTTGATAAAGCTTATTATAAATTAATATAGTAAGGAATTACTAATAATAAAAAATCAGAAAGTCAAGTATAATAGCATGTGCCTGTAATCTCAGTACTCAGGATGCAGAGTCAGGAGGATTGCCACAGTGTAAGGCCAGTGTGTCTATATAGTGAGTTCCACAATGACCGGAACTACATAGCAAGGCCCTGCTTTGGCAAAATAAAAACAAAAAATAGAACAAATCACAACAATTTGTTATAATAAAACTATGTAACTATGAACTTTCTCATAAAATATCTCATTCTAACAATCTATATAGTTTGCTACGCTATGAGATGATACAATGCCTACATCATGAGACAGAGTGAAGAATGACTTAGGCATTGACATGGTGCTGGACCATATGTAACAGGCTACTCTAACAGGCATTGTGAAAGGGAAGGAGCTGCTAGGATAACAGAGAAGCCTGCTGAGGAACTAAGGGGAGGGTAGCACCTACAGTGTGGATACATTGTATACCATACAGCATGGATACACTGTATGCCAAGATGATTTACTTCTCAGGCTGCCCAGTGGTAAGCGATTAACACATCATCATGATATTTGACATATTGTGCAATTTAAAACTCAGTAATTGTTTATTTCTGGAATTCTCCACTTAATATTTTCAGGCTGTAGTTGACTTTGGGCAACTGAAACCTCAGAAAGCGACACTGAGCATCCCTGATTGCTCTGCTCTAGTCTAACAGGTCCCCGTGGAGCCTTCCCCACAGTGCGACAGGTAGTGGAGGAGGCTCTGAGCTGGAACCAAACCACTCTTGAGTTGTTTCTGGGACTCAATTTCTCATCTGTCAAACGTTACTGACATCTGCTTTGCCTGCTACAGGGCTGTAGGAAGAATAAATAAACTTCTTAAAATGCTTCACGGATGAGGAGATTTACTCTTGGGGTCAGTTAATACACACCATTTTTCTCTTTCCCTACAATTTCCACACTAACCAGCGTGATTTCCTCTTTGTCTCCTTCTCCCTCCTCCCTCCTCCCCCATCCTTCCTCGCCCCTCCCTCCTCCATCTCCTTCTTTTTCTCTTCTTCCTCTCCCTCCTCTTCTTCCTTCTCCTTCTCTTCTTCCTCCTCTTTCCCTTCCTCTTCTTCTTCTCCTTCTTAAGACAAATTCTCATTATGCAGCCCAAGCAGCCTGGAACTTTGGGTCCTCTCCCTCTGGGATTACAGATATGCAACACTGTGTCTGTCCGTTCCAACTTTTTACAACAAATATCCTGCCAACATGGAACCTCCAAGCTGGGCTCAAGGAGCAAACTCTCCTTCAGAGGCTGCCTCACTCTCTCATCCAGCCCATCCAAGTGGCTGAGCAGGGCCCCATCATCAAGCATCTGCATCTTTGCCTGGAGCACTGCCTAATCCTGTGGTCCAGGCACATCCTGTGACCAGGCACATCTTGTAACCTTGACAGGTCCTGTCTGCCTCTAAAATGTGCAGGTGGACAGTGGTCAGCATCTCCGGGGGGGGGTGGGACAGTCACAGAAAGTGTCTGTCATGAAGCCAGCGCTTCATATGTTAGCTATTGTCATCACCACAGGTTTCTCCACCCCCCCCCCACCAGCAGCATGGTCATCTCTGTCCTCTGCCCCCTCAGGAGAGTGATGTGACTCAGTGGCCTTGTCTAGACTCCCCCGAGGATGAATGCCAGCCCAGATGACTACTCCCATCCCCAGGTACTTTCCAACTTGGTTTTCCGTTGTTTTTTATGCTCACACTCACAGCCAACAGCACAAAGACATCACCCCAGATAAACAGTGTTAAGTAATTGATGGGTTGCCCCTCCCCATCCCCCCTCAAGACTTCTGGGAGAGATGACCTGGGATGAGAGGAAGCAAACTGGATGGGGAGGGGATTGGAATCCCCAGCTACTCCCCTAGAGTCAAGAGGCTTTTGCTCCACACTGGCGTCTCTTGTCTCTGCCTCCAAGGAACAGCATATGCCTGCCCTGCACAGGAGTGTCCTGTGTCCTTCCCCTGTGCCCTGACAAAGCCTGCACCACAATGTAAATCAACACTGCCCCCAGCCTCTGCAGGCAGTCCCTACACCCAGCCTGACTTTATCATCTTCTTGGGCAGCTAGCACCTTGTTCCTTTTATGGCTACAGCCACTATAGTTTTGAAATTTTTCTTATCTCTGTCATCTGTTTACTTTGTTCTGTTCAATGACATTTAGCCAAAACATTTTGCACTATGCTGTGTTTGGGGAATACAGAGGTTGCAAAGATTCAGGGTGACAACCTAGAAGACAGGGCAGACCAAGGCAGGCAGTCAGAGGTGGCTGGTCCGCACCATGTCTGGAGATCAGGAGTGAGACACTTTTTTTTTCCTGTGGCAGGGACACAAGGAGGCTACAAGATCCAAGAGCAGCAGCAGGCCTTATCTTCTTTCTCAGGGGCTCACAGTAGGTCCTTTCTAAGGAATGCTAGGTGGTTTCCACCTTTGGAGGTAGCATCATTTTGGCGAGAATATGTTACAGGGAAAGGGCCCCCCAAAGAGGGAAAAGCCTGTTGGGGAGATCAGGAAGGGAAGGCAGATGGAAGCATGACTGTCTGCAATGGAGAATTCCGAAATGTGCTGGAGGCAGAGCAAAATTAAAAAAATACCTCCATCTGAAGAAAGGTACACACTGCCCCAGGCGGGCGCAAGAAGCAGTCATTGGAGGCCACAGAGTGCCACCTGGTGGCCACTAGGGGAAATGCTTTGTGTGGGTCCGTGTCAAGTCCCAGACACTGGATGGAAGTCTCTAGGGTCCATTAGTAAGTGGAGAGAGTCCTGTCCCGGAATTCTCTGCCATTTTCCCCCTCTGCCAGCCCCCAAACCACCACCACACACACCCCTTCCTCTGCTCCTAGCAGAGATTAACATCCATCTGAAAGCCCAGCTCTCACCTTCCGAGTTTGCTAACAGTAGTGCTCTGGAGAAAGGATTCTAGTTCGAGCTAACCACAAAAGTCTGGGCTAGAAGCTAGCCCCAGCTGCCCTTTTAGGAATGTCTCCCTGCTCCTTCTCAAAGTTGGCTTCTCTTCTGTGGTACCGCGTTTGGTTTTGCGCGGACTTCTGTTTTTCATGCAACCCCGAAGGACAGCTTTCTCAAGCCTTTGCAAAGACAGCTAAGAGTCCCCGCCTCATTCTTTAGGATGGGATTCTTAGCTCAGGCCAATTTTACCTCTTGGGCTGGACAACACTTGGCAATGTCTGAAGACCTTCTGGGCTGTCACACCTGAAGGAGGGAAGCCGCCATTGACCCCTAGTGAGAAGAAGCTGGAGGTGCACAGAACGGTGTTCTTTGGGCTCAGTGTCAAGGGCCAAACACCAGCAGTGCCAAGGTCACCAGGGAGAATCCTTGTCAGGATCAAGGACCCTTCTAGAAATTTGCATCATTTATCTGTTATACGACCGTGGTACCATACCTGTCTACCTACAACTCTGACTGCAGTTTTGACTCAGCAGCTACCTGGCTATCCTGGGTTTCTTACGGTCAATCCATCCTCTTTCAGTGCTTCTAAGCAAAGAACTTGGGTACAATTAAGAGACACACATCATTCCGCAAAACCAGTGTTATCCTTTACACATATCCATTTGTACTGAGTGGATTTGATTTTAAATGATGATTATTGTATAACTTTCCCCCCAGCTATCCCTTTTAACAAAGAAACGGCAAAGGCTTGCTAAAGCCCTGAGTTGCAGGCAGAACAAAGAGAAAAAGACTCTTGTCAAGTCAAATATGAAAGGCCTAGCGCCCCTAATTATATCTTGGAAGGGAAGCTTTGTCCTAGTGACACTCGGGCTGGCTTTGGGCCAGCTCAGGTTTCCCCCTTGAAGATTTTTAGGAAGTTTCATGATATGGAGACATTGTTGAAAAACCAACTGCTTAACTTCTGCTGAGCAATCAGCTACAGAGATCAAACCGGCTCCTGCCACTTAGGCGGTTTAGAGTACCGCTGGTTATCTCAGGCAAAACGAGCTTGCAATTTTAACCCCAGGCTTCTCAGAGAAGTCAGGCCATGCTGCCTGCTTTCTACCGGCTTTGTGTGTGTGTGGTGTTCACAAAGGAACTCCAAGGAAGCTTGCTTTGAGAGGTGAGGACTGATTCCTGATACTCCTCGTTCTGCATTCACATTGATTATTAAAGAAGTGAAAAATACTGTTTTTTCTTTTGTTAAAAAGAAAGTGCTAAGAACGGCAGCTCCCTCCCTCCTTCCCCGCCCCCTCTCTCTCTTTTGTTCTGGGGACCATATATTTTGTTCTTGCACCATATATTCTTCCACCAAGCTGTATCCCCACCCCCAATTCAGTCCCTTAAACACAAAATTCTGAAGCAGCTCACGGTTACTCTTGTCCTTGTTGTGATTTCAAGATTTTAGCTTTTTATTTTGTTCTGTTTTGTAAGATGGGGTCTTACACAACCCAGGTGGGCCTTGAAACCCCTTTGCAGTGGAGAGCAGCATTGACCTTATCTTTCTATTTCCACCTTTCAAGCACTGGGATAATAGCATGCAGTATCACACCTCGGTTTCTACGGTGATGGGATGAGGCCCGGAGTTCCCCACAGGCAGTAAATGAACTACATCCACAACCCAAGTATTTGATGACTTCAAACATTAAAAGTTAATGGAAGTCATCTGACTGTCACACTACACCCCAACCCCTGTGGCTCGTTCATTTGCTAAGGAAACGTTTGTATGTGGGGTCAAGACATGGCGGAGTAGACTGCCTGTTTCTGTGTAAAGTGTTCATTCCTGGGAAAGGAGTGTCTGGCGACTAGGAATATATTATAAATCACATTTCTAGTGAGACTGACAAAGCTCAAGAACCCTTGCCTTAGGGAACCTGTTCAATTTGTCAGTTAGAATTCAGCCCCGCTGAAATGGAACGAGTCCGTTCTTGTCATGGGAGGCCTGGTTCCAGAGGAAAGGGCCTTCCCAGGAGCCATCTCGGGAGACTCTGAGATGACACTGGGCAACACACAGACACCTCGAGATGGCCCCTGTCACTTTGTCACACAGCCATCCAGCGCCTTTCTCGGGCCTGATGTGGACATGCTGGAGGCCTGTGGACATGCAGGGCTCCCATTGCTGCTCAGATTCACAACCAGGCTTGGCATCTGTTCCTTTGGGGAATGGGATTTTGGAATCATTGCACCCAAGACAGAGAAGAAGCAGGGGTCAATCTCAACCCCTGCCCTACACAACCCAGAACTGTGCACTGTGTACTGAGTCCAGACAGGCCATCTACTAGGGCATGAGTGGGCTTTCATTTTGCATCCTATGACTTAATGATTCTGAAATGTCTACAGTTCTGAGGAGGCGCCTGCCACAGTTCACTGAAGGACTAAGGAGGTGGCAGCTAGAAAGGAGACTATAAATCTTAGTAATGACATACTTTGGACCTAGACCCCAAAGAGCTGTGTTCCCTTCTTCCTGATTCACGTGATCTCTACCCCAAGCCAAGAGGGAGCCCAGCCATCTAGCCCAGTCCTAGCCCAGCCCCAGTGACTGTTGGGCTCTGTAGCTACCATGAAACGGTAGCTCTGACCCTTGACCAATGCTTTGGCTCTCACCCGCAGGCCGCAGCATCAGAAACCTTCACACCAACTCTGCTGTTGAAAACCCACCTCTGGGTCCCACCTTGGACCTTTCGGGCTGTAGCCTCTGGGAGATGAGGCTAGCTTCTGTATCCAGCTGTTTTCTCAGGTGACCTGAGGAGCACAGGACAAGCAGCAGTAGTAGGGACTTCCTGAAGGCGTCTCCCTCTTCGGTAGCACCTTCCAGCAAGTAAGGAATGGTCTTTGTCACCCCACACAGGTTTCCTTCCTTCCTTCCCTCATGGCTAAGTGTTGGGCAAGCATCATCCTGGCAACCTCCATCTCAACAAACTCACCTTGAAACACAGCTGTTTCAATAATTTGTTCTGCTTGACAGACTGAGGGGAACACTGGCTGGGGCCTAGAATCCTTCCTTGTGTGAGTTTCTATGGAGGCCCAGAAAGGGGGGGATGGCAAAAAAAGGTGGGTGAGTTGCCAACAGTCTCACTGGCTTCTGCTTCGTTTACTGTTGTGACACTAGCCGTGTGTGTGATGTTTTCAAGCAGCCGGTCAGGTGGGTGACAGACCACATGTAGAAGAGGAAGCCAGGACACAGTGAGGTGAAGCAACTGGCTCGGGCATACAGCAAGGCAGGCAGAGCTCCAGGTAGTTCCTATGGATGTGGTGCTTTGACCAGCTCTCTCTGCTACTCCAAGTTGCTCCTCACTGGAGAAAAATCTAGGTGCTGTGATCACAGGTATGTTTTGGGTTTCATGGAAGAAGGCAGTAGTGAGAAATGAAGCATGTGAGGATAGGTAATCTGGATCCAAGAGAGCCAGAGGGAAAGAGGAAATCCAACTGGCCCAGCTTGCTTCTCCATCACTGCCTATCTCTGCTGTGACCACCAGAGGAGAAAAGGCCAACTCCTTGCAGCCTCCTGGTCCAGAATAACAGAAAGCTGGATACTTCTGGCTGTCACAACAGTTGGCTTCTGGGGAAGGGCCAGCCTCATCCCACATTGTCTGGGACATGCAGAGACTCATGGGTTCATGATGGCTGGCAGTCCTTACAGCCATCTCTGTACCCCAATAGCACCTGAAGCTGGCACTTCTCACAAGCTCCTCACAGGCCTCCTACGCTGTTGCTATGAATCTAATCAAGAGAAAAGACTCCTTCAAAACAGACACGCTTGTGGACCGGCTCATGTGGCTTGCCTCCTATTCAAGCCTGTTTGTCGAACGTGAAGGAGCTTTATGTCTAAGCCAAACTGTCCCTAATGCATTTTCTATCCTCTACAAAAAACCGCAGCCATCAATTAAAAAATGAAAAAAGAAAAAAAGAAAAAAAAAGTAAGCAAGAAAACCCATGAAGCACACTTCTCTGGCCTGACTTACCATTTTCTTTGATCCATTAAAGATCCAAAGCAAGCCCTTCTTCATCTCTGGAGTATGAGGCAAGGAGAAAATAATTATCCATAAAGTGGTCTTCCAAGTGTTTGTTTTGCGATGAAAGAAAACTTTTGAGAGCTTGGAAGAAAGACAGAATACGTAAGTCTCTCCAGACGCCATCAGTAATAATATTAATGAATTAATGATTTACCCGAGTCTTATATGTCTATTTGCTTTGCTGCTCATAAGCATACATCGTTTCCATAGTAACCTTGACATCAGACCAAACTCCATCGCTCTGGGAACCAAAGGGCAGCTCTCAAGGAAAAGCATACAGTCTCGCTTGCTCTTTTCAGTGTTTGCCAGTGGGAAAATGATAAATTGGTATGTTCTAAAGGAGCCGTTTGTCTTTTTTCCCTTCCTTCCCATTACCACCGAGGCGTGACATTTGAAACGCCTACTGTATCAACATCTAATTCCTTTGCCTTCCTTCTCAATGTGCCTTTAGTCTTAGCCAAACACCACCATTCTCGCCGATGCTTTTCATTTATTTGTATATGTGTGTGTGCTCTTACCAACAAACAAAAATGTTGATTTATCTCCTTATCTGCTTTAAAAACTTCAGTAATCCCCTTGCTCATGTATAGGGCTGTGCTACGGACTTCCTAAACACTCACAGACTGCTGGTTAGTGAGGATGGAAACCTCTGGATATACTGAGTTTTAAAAAGGTCACATATCCACAATAGCTTAAATGTCAGTGAGTTTAAATTTCTTACTACAAATACTTACAAAAGAATCTGGCCCTACAGATGCATATAGATATTTAAGAAAAGGATAAATACAGACTAAGACTCACGCCCAACACGCAGCGTTTCCTTGAGTTGCTGTAGCTTGTGAAAATAGTCTTGTAGGCTGGAGAGATTGCCCGGTGGTTAAAAGCACTTTTCTGCTTTTGGAGAGGACCTAGGTTCTGTTCCCAGCACTGACATGGCTATGAGTTTGAGGCCAGTCTGGTCAACAGAGCTAGTTTCAGGACAGCTTGAGTTCTGTTACACAGAGAAACCCTGTCTTGAAAAAAAAGTATTAAAAAAAAACTGGAGAGATGGCTCAGTGAGAACACTGGCTGCTCCTCCAGAGGTCCTGAGTTTAATTCCCAGCAACCACACGGTGGCTCACAACCACCTGTAATGGGATCTGACTCCCTCTTCTGGGTGTGTCTGAAGACAGAGCACTCATATACATAAAAATAAATAATAAATATAAAAAAGGGAAAAGACCCTTGTAAAAGGACTTGCTGGTTTTCCACCTAGGGAACGGGGAACACGAAATAAGAGGCCGAGGAAGGAAGGATCTCTGTTTGCTGAGAAGAAACCAACCTGTTTTCTGACAATCAGAAAACCAAGGGGTTACCCCTTTCAATGAACAAGTTTCAAATTTTAAATCCTTGGTAGCTGTGGGAAAAGGAGCCATTGTGGTCAAGATGAGGCTTAGCGCTGAGGGTGACAATGTAAGAGAGTGTTCTAGAAGGGAATGACACAGCCTTAGTCCTTTGGTCTGGATGGATAGAGATATCCAGGGAGGAGTATGATGGGAGGCTCTAATACAGAGAGGAGCACAGAGAGGCTTTGCACAGTCTGAAGGAAACAGGAAAGCATTTCCTGGAACTGGGACATGGCCCTGGGAGGCACACAGGTCAGGAGACACACACAGCTGTAGTGAGTTCATAAATATAATGGTCCTGTCGTGTCCACAAAACTTTTTTTTAAAGATTTTTTTTTAGTTTTGTGTGCTGCCTGTATGTATGTATATGTATGTATGTATGTACATACGTATGTATGTGTATATGCACCACAGGCATGCCTGGTACCTATGAAGGCTAGAGGGGGCATAGGAGCCCCTGGAACTAGTTACAAACGGTTGCAAGCTGAGTTTGGATGCTGCAAGCTGAACTCAGGGTTTCTACAGGAGCAGTAAGTGCTCTTAGCTGCAGAGCCATCTCTCTAAAGCCCAGAAGCTATCTTTATTGCAATAGGACTCCCCTTCTGCCTCTTGGGTTCCTTCTGCTCCCTCTTCCTTGATGGTCCTTGAGCCTTAGAGGGGGGTGGGGGTACAGATGACTTATTTAGGGCCAAGCACTCCGCTGCATCTCTTTTCTCAGCACTTGTTATGAGTCTCTGCATTAACCACGGCCTGCTGCAAAAACTCTTTTTCTGCCAAAAGCTGAGAGCAGCGCTAGTCTGTAGTTATAAACGTGAATGTTCAGAAGGCAGTTTGACCACATGTCCACTTAACAAAATAACAGTAGAGAGTCCCCCCACCCCCCGCCGCCCAGGGCCTGTGATCTTCCCAGATGCCAGGACTCATCCAGGTTTATAGTAGCAGACATGTTCCTTCCTGTAGAGGGGACTTCAAATCCAATCAGAAGGCAGTTGGTTACCCCCACAACGTTCGTGCAAACATTTCACCAATAGTTACACATAGCCAGGCCACTCATTATCTTAGCTCGAAGGATTATAGCTGGGTAAGGCTGTTGATTCTTCTTTCAGTTCAGTTGTAGCTTGATTCCTCCATGTTCTGCTATCCGTTAAAGGGCATGGTGTCTTCAGCAGCAGAGACCAATATAACTGGCTGGAGGTGGACAGTGTGTTGGGAACATGTCTGTCCACGTCTCACATAACTTAACCAGATCTCCTGGCTGCTCAAGGAAGCCACAGACTCCTAGGGCTGACCCCTGCCTGGGCTTCTGTGTCTTCTGGGAAAGACTGTGAGGGCTACATAGTCCAGGTGGCTTAGGCAGGGCTGAGGATTCCTGAGACGACTGAACAAATGCAGACGACTGGACAAACGCAATGCTCCTGGCTTGGCTGCTTGGCCTCTGGCTTGGCTAAATCATAGAAGGTATCGGCCATATTGTCACAGCCCCATTATGACACATGTGGATGGGAAACCCAGTCCTGTTCTATCAGCAAAGGCTACTACTGTCTTAGTTATGGTTTTACTGCTGTGAACAGACACCATGACCAAGGCAACTCTTATAAGGACAACATTTAATTGGGGCTGGCTTACAGGTTCAGAGGTTCAGTCCATTATCATCAAGGTGGGAGCCTGGCAGTGTCCAGACAGGGATGATGCAGGAGGAGCTGAGAGTTCTACATCTTCATCTTAAGGCTGCTAGCAGAATGCTGGCTGACAGGCAGCTAGGATGAGGGTTTTAAAGCCCACATCCACAGTGACACACCTACTCCAACAGGGCCATACCTTCTAATAATGCCACTCCCTGTGCTGAGCATAGACAAACCATCACAGCTACTTAGGGTTTCTTGGCTTGTTAATAATTGCTGAGGCCTAGCTACAGAGCTTTCGAAACAAAAGCAATTCCAAGACAGCCAGAATTACATAGTGAGACTCTGTATTGAAAACAACAACAAAACAACAAAGAAACAAAACAAGGTCTTATCACATAGGCCTGGTTGGCCTGGAACTTTCTAAGTGGACCAGGCTAGCTTCGAACTCTGCAGAGATTTGTCTGCCTCTGCTTCCTGGGTGCTGGAATTAAAGGTATGTACCATACATCTGACTGCTTCAGAGCTTTCTGAAGCATGGCTAAGGTTCCTGCTACTCGGTAGGAATTCCCAAGATGTTGATTGAGTGTTGCTCTTTTTTCAGGGGGAGGGAGGTCTTCTAAATTTTTCTCTTATGTAAACTCCCCGCGGGCTTTTGAGAAAGAGAGGCTCTAATTTCATAAGCAACGCAGATGGGATTAGAATTCCAACTCTTGATAGACATCCATCTGAGATTTCTCTTTAAAAGCACTGTTGAGTGTTGTTTAATGACAGGTACATACGTGAGCAACTGCTTTGTCGGGTGACGTCACTGCTGTGTGATCACCACCGAGTATACACCTGGTGTAGCGTCTCCCACATACCCCGGAGTTGTGGGACCACCGTGGTGTATGTAGTTTGTCATTGGCTGAACCTAAAAGCCATTCTGTAGTGACTAATAGTTGTATTTAAAGGTCCAAGAGCACAGGGGTGCAAAGGGGGTCTGGCTGCAGACTTTGCTTCTAGAACCTTCTGGTGCTGCTGCTGCATGACCTAGACTCCATGATGTAAGCTCCTAGTGCCTGGGTTTCTTCCCTAACACAAAGGGTGACTGGAAGGACACTAACTCAGAGGAGGCCACAGAGGCACACCTGCCTGTGGTACCAACTGCGTGTGGCTGCCAACAGGCTACAATAGTTAGTTTTCTGTTGCTGAGACAGAATACCCTAACTGGGCTTGACCCATGGGAAGTGGCAGAGTTAGGAGGCGTGGCCTTTCGGAATGGGCGTGGCCTTGTTGGAGGAAGTGCATTACTGTGGGGGTGGGCTTTGAGGGCTCGAGCAATGCCCAGTGAGGAAGAGAGCCTCCTTCTGGCTACCTGTGGAAGAGAGTCTGCTTCTCTCAGCCTTTAGATCAAGATATAGAACTCTCAGCTCCTTCTAGCACCAGGTATGGCTGGACACGGCCATGCCTGCCTGGATGCTGCTATGTTTCCCGCCATGATGATAATGGACTGAACCTCTGAACCTGTAAGCCAGCCCTAATGAAATGTTGTCCTTGATAAGAGTTGCTTTGGTCATGGTGCCTCTACATAGAAATGAAACCCTAAGACACTGACAAAAAGTAAAACAAACAAACAAACCAACAACCTTTGGGAGAGAAAGGATTTATTTTAGTTTATGGTTCCAGAGAGACTTCCTCATGCTGGAGCAGGAAGCTGGTTGATCACATTGCATCTGCACACAGGAAGCAGAGAGAAAGAACAGGAAGTGGAGTCAGGCTACCAAACCTCAAAGCCTGCTCCAGAGACGCGCTTCTTCCAGCAAGGCTCCACTTCTTAAAAGTCCCACAAGGTTCTCGAAGAGTACCACCAAACGGGGACCAAATGTTCAATTACGGAAGCCCATAGGGCTCATTCCTCATTCCAGCCACACACAGCCACCGAGTCCAAGCTGCACGGGATTGCTAGCAGTCCCTCAGAAGGTACTGCTGTATGTGGAAGCAGCCGGTCTTTTACGTGCCTAGGAGATAGACTCGAAGTCCCTTGGCTTTGTGGGTAAAATTATCCCCCTATTTGCATACAAGGAAATAAGAGATCAGAAAGTCCCAGAGACATGTCAGTCATACAGCCAGACATGGCAGAAGCAAACCAGGTCTCTGTGACCTCAAAGCTTTTAGTTTTTGTTTTGTTTTTTTTTCCTTCCCAGGTTGATGCTCCATTGTGAGTGTGGTGCACACGCCCTGCCCTCCCCTCACCCGCCTCCCCTCCCCCCAAGGACAAGTGACTCAAGTTAGCATTCTGAGATAAAGTTTCCCGTCTGGGAGTTAGGACCCCCTCCTACATCAGGGGCCCCCAGTCAGCCTCAGGCCTTGTGTGGCCACCTCTGTGTCCAAGGACTTTGACTCTGTCATACTCTGCTCATTTGTGTCCCCAGGTAGCCCAAGCTGACCACGCTGTCAGCCCTTCTCCTGCTCAGACTGGCTGAGGGAATCAGAGCTGGTGGTCCCCGGAGGCAGGGATCTGTTCTCTCTGGGTGATGTATCAGCTCTGTCCCTTCTCCAAGCTCAGTTTTCACAAAGTCTGTCTTCCAGAGTCAGCCCCACCCTGTCCACCGAGTTGGCTTCATAATATAGAACATTGGAACCCGGCTCTCACCTGGGTGTCCTGAATTTAGGTCATAATCACAGACTATCAATCAGGACTCTAGACACTGGCATCCGTCCCTCCCCCACCCTCATGGAAGAGGCTGTGAGCCAGAACACAATGCCTTTCTTTTTCCATTGCCCGCCCTGGTGAATAAGGAGTCACTTTCAAGGTGGGGTCAGCCAGGGGAAATGCAGACGACCTGTGCCCTGACCCATGGGGAAGGACAGATTAGGCACTCGTCTGGAGGGTGGGCAGGTGCATGCAAACTCCTATGGCAGGGCAGGCTCAAAACTGTGGCTTCTGCTCTTTCTTCTGCTCTTTCTTCTGCTTGGACTGCTATCTTTCTACTCCGTGTTCATTCATTGCTGCCTCCTCCACCTCGGTAATTTCTTTGTTCCTTTGTTCCTTGCTCTGTCTCCTCACTGCAGTCACCATTCTGTGTGTGTAAGTATATGTGTGTGTGAATGTGTGTGTACGTGTGTGTTTGTGTGGGTGTGTATGTGTATATGTGTATGTGTGTTTGTGTGTATATCTATACATGTTTGTGTGTGTCTGGGTGTATGTGTGTGTTTGTGTATGAATGTGTGTTTGTGGGGGCATGTATGTATGTATATATGTGTATATGTATGTATGTGTGTGTGTGTGTATGTTTATATGTGTGTATGTGTGTATGTGTTTGTGTATATGTGTTTGTGTGTTTTTATGTGTGTGTGCATATATGTGTATGTGTATAAGTGTGTTTATATGTATGTGTATAAGTGTGTTTATGTGTGTGTGTGTGTGTATGTGCGTGTGTGTGTGTGTCTGTGTAAGTTTCTTTCTCATAGCCATCTGTTCTTGACTGATGAATACTTGTTTTCCTCAGACTCTCTAAGCGGTTCATTTTTGGAGACGAATCCTGTGCTTTAGGTAAAGGTCACCTGTTGGTCACCTGTGTTGCATCACTCAGGGTGTTCAGTGAGCTGCCTGCTCTGTGGACGTATCTTTTGTTATTACTGAGACTGTAGCTCAGCCTGGACTGAAACTCACTATGTAGAGCAGGGTAGTCTCAAACTCTTAATCCTCCTGCCTCCCGAGGCCCGGAATTATAGATGAGCACCCTCACACCCTGCTTGGACACTTCAAAGAGACCAGTCATCAACTCTGCCTCTATGGCAGACAGCTGTGTGAGCTTGGCTTCAGCATCAACTCTTCCCAGCCGTGTTTCCCACCTGTGAGATGACTGTAGTGCGTGTGGAGCCCTGGGCCTGCTCCTGTGTAGAGCAGGAGCTCCACAACCATGACCACCACCGTTCACATCATCAAACCCCAGTGAAGGGCGGGCGATAGGACCCCTAAGGACTCCACAGACTGCCATGGGGGGACTCCTCCTTTGTCAGGTGCACACAATCCTCCCAACCCCTCAGCTGCTTCAAGGTCAGGCCTGGTGTCCACTGTTCCCCTGACTGTGGCTTACCTCACTTGTATATGGCCCTTTATTCTAATTTCCTGTAGGATGGCCCTTGTTGCCTGGGCAACTAGGAGCTGAGATTCAGTTCCTCTCTTTCACAGTGAGTGTCCACCCCCTTCACTTTCTGTTAGCAGAGTCACACAGGTGTTAGCTTCTCCCCATCACACCCCACACCTCTCTCCTTTCTCCCCTTCCAACGAATGTCCTTCGTTCCCCTAGACAGTTGAGCTTCAATTTCTGTGTCATCTGTACATACACTTTTATGTATCTGTAAAGAGCATCATCCACAGATGAGAGACAGACACCATGCAATGTTTGTCTTTCTGAGATGGACTTAATTCACTTAATATGACTGTCTCTGGCTGCATCCATTGTCTGCTAACAATTTCATTCTTTGTAGCTGAAAAAAAATTAACATTCTGTGTATAAACTCCCTTCTTTTTTGGTCCATTTTCTAGTTGATGGGCACCAAGTTTGGCTCTGTAACTTGGTGTCTTAGTCACTGTTCTATTGCTGTGAAGAGACACCATGACCAAAGCAACGCTTACAAAAGAAAGCACTCTTAGGGGCTCGCTTACAATTTCAGAGATTTAGTCAATTATCATCATGGTGGGAAACACGGTGGCACACAGGCAGACATGGTGCTGGGGAAGTAGCTGAGGGTTCTACCCCTAGAGTCACAGGAAGCAGAAGAAAGAAGCCACTGGGCCTGGCTTGGGCTTCCGAAACCTTAAAGCCCACGCCCAGTAAAACAGGTCCTCCAACAAGGCCACACCCCCTAATCCTTCTCAAATAGTGCCACGCCCTGATGACTAAGCATTCAGATTCTATGGGGGGCCATTCTCATTCAAAGCACCACACTTACTTGGTCATTGTGAATAGTGCTGCAGGTATCTCTAGTGATCAGTGTCTCTGTGACATGTTGCCTTACATAGCTGGGTCATAGAGTAGGTCTTTTTTTTTTTTTTTTTGCTTTCTGAGGAACCTTCTTACTGAGTTCCATAGTGACTGGACTGATTAAATTCCCCCACCATAGTAACAATGGCTTCCTTTTGGCCACATCCTCATCCACATTTGTTGTTTCCTGGGTGCCTTTTTGACTGGGGTGCCTTAGAATCTAACAGATCCTCTGTCCCTTCTCTTTTCAAGTATCCCCATGGCATCTTTGCCCCAGACACAGGTGCTTTCCTCTTCTCCACCCTCCTGCCTCAGCCTCCAGAGGGCTGGGCTTACAGGTGAGTGTTGCTCCTGGCCTCTGGATACATTTAGAACACAGGAACCTCCTGCATGTCTGTCTGAGTCGTGGATTAACCATGGTCCTGGGTTCCTGACACCAAAGGATGAAAGAGTGGCCCTGGACATGGTCGCATGTTCTTTTGTGTATGTGCGTGTGATATTTGCTTGTGTGCAGGCACATGTGTGAATGCTCCGTGTATGTGTGTATGCATGCATTCGGAGGCCTGGAGGTGACATTGGGTGGGTGTCCTTTATCTCTTTATCTATTTGTTCAGGCAACAACTCTTACTGAACTAGGAGGGACCTATTCCAGCTACTGTAGCTGGCCCTCTGCCCGAGGGACCCCTGTCCCCACCTCCTGAATTCCAGGCTTACAGGCAGCCCCCATACCTGCCTGGCTTTTACCTGGGTTCTGGTTGTCATATTTGTACAGCAAATGTTGTATCAGTCAAGCTACCTCCCCATCCCAAGATGTTATTTTCTCAGGCAGGCTTGATGGAGCCATTTTAATTTAATTTGCTTTGATTCATTTACTTAGTTAGCACTTAGTTTAGCTGTAGTGGGGATGGAGCCAAGATGAAAACTGCAGTTCAGACCCAGAGCCATAGCTAAGGTGTAAGAAGAGTACAAACTGCACAAAGCCAGCCCCCTGCCCACACCTACACAGCCTCACCCTGCCAGGCTCCCAACCTCTAACCCAGGCTCTAGCCACTGTGACTCAGTATTTCTACTTTAGCCATCAGGAAATGGCCCCAGAGACTTGGAAAGACTTGTCCAGATCCACATAGACGTGGAGCACATGGCTGCCCCATGAACTGAGAGGCTCATTCCCTCTCAGAGTCTATTCTTACTGAGGACAGTATCTTTTTTTTTTTTTTTTTTTTCAAGACAAGGTTTCTCTGTGTAGCCCTGCCTGTCCTGGAACTCACTCTGTAGACCAGGCTAGCCTTGAACTCTCGAACTCAGAAATCCGCCTGCCTCTGCCTCCCAAGTGCTGGGATTAAAGGCGTGTGCCACCACTGCCCGCTGACAGTACCATTTTTATTTATTTAAATTTTTTATATAATTTTTTTGTAGTGTTGGGGGTGGGAGTGTATCAAAACCAGGGTCCTGTGGGCAAACCTATTCATGAGAGCCATTTCAACTTAATTTACATTTATTTATTTATTTATTTATTTATTTACTTTTTAATCTATCTATCTGTCTACCTCTCTATCAATGAATCATCTATCTATTTGTCTATCAATCTATCAATCATCTATCTATATATCTATTTCTATCATTTATCTATCAATCATCTACCTACTTATCTATCAGTCATCTATTTATATTCTATCTCTGTTATCTATCATCTACCTATACCTATTTATCTATCTACAATCTATCAATCATCTATCTATTTATATATCTATCGATATCATCTATCCATATATCTATCTACCTATCTATCTATCTATCATCTATCTATCTATCATCTATCTACCTATCTATCTATCTATCATCTATCTATCTATCTATCTATCTATCTATCTATCTATCATCTCTCTCTCCTCCCACCTCCAAATGAGCCCCCAGCTGTCTTAGCGCTCGCCATCCTAGGACTCCGTTACCTGCTGGCTGAGGGCATGTTGATGATGGAACATGCGTGTTCCATCCTGGCCCAGTTACCCTTGCCAAAGATGACTCAGGTGAACATGTTATCCTTCCAGTTGCCAGGCGCCTGCTATGATCTAACCAGTACAGTCATGCCAGGCACCCAGGCCACTCATCCAGGCCACTCACCTGTGCAGAAAATTCCCTGGCTTGTCTCCACTAGAATCAGAATGGAAAGAGGGAGAGACACTGACTGCTCCGGGGGAGAGGAAGGGGAGTGTGATAGGCGGAAGAGCAAGGTCACAACCAAGGTGAGCATAGCAAAGTGCCCGGAACCCTCAGGGCAGGTTCAACATGGAGGAGCCCCTGCTTTCTGGGAGCTTAAACATATAGATCAGGATTACACCACACACCCATTACTACAAAGTAGCAAGTTCTAAGAAGGACAAAATTGAAAGTTGATGACCCGAGGTTACAGAGAGGGCCTGATTTAAATAGGAGGAGGAGCAAGAGACACGGTTTTACAAGGGACCTGTAAATTAAGACCTATGGGGAAATGCAGACAAGGATGTTTATTAGTCAAAGGAACGGCAAGTAGAAGCCAGACAGGTTTTGGAATGTTTGAAGAGCCATAAAGAGGCTAAGGAGGCTAACACACCGTGAGCAAGGCTGGGCGCTATCATTTCACATGCACAGATTTGTAATATACACCATGCTGCTCAGGGAGCCCAGGCTGGGCATGGGCATTCCCGTGTACTCTTGAAGCCTTGTTCCAAGGCAGCTCGGATTTGAATCCCGCCCCAGCTGCTTCAAGTGTGGAAAGGGGGTGGTTTCAACTCTGAGAACCCTGTCTGTCAGTGAGCTGTTGACACCTGCCTCTGAAGCTGAAGCCGCAGTGAGGAAATGTCTGGAATGTGTGGCTTTGGGTGTGCAGTGGGTTCCTGTCCTCGTTCCAAACAAATATCCACCCTACCCTGACTGGGGAGTAAAGGGGATTTTGTTCTGTCGCTGCTCTGCCTTCCCTCTTAGAGAAGAACCTGGAAGAGAGAACAGAGCTTTCTAAGGACCAGTGTGGGAACCCACAGCAGAACACCCAGAGGATGTGTGGCTTTTCCCTCCCCCACTTAGCAGAAGGAACTAACAGAAGCCAGGTGGGGGATGGTGTGAGGGACAACGATAAATGTTTTTAAAACTCTGCTGCAAGCTTGTCAGGGCAACGCAGAGGACTAAAATTGGAATGACATGGGGAAGATGGCACGGCCCCCAAGGGTGACATGCAAATTGAGGCATTTCATAGTTCTGGAATCCAGGAGACAATGGACTAACGCCGTGGACTCGCTGACAAAGCAAACAGACCCTGCTCACCTCTTTGAAGGAGAGATTCTTCAGAAACGAAGGCTAAGCGGAAATGTTTCCAAGATTTGCTGAGCGAAGCTGCAACTCGAAGACCCACACTCCAGGATCCAACTCCTAAAAAATTCTCCCAAGTGAAGGCGGGACTCCCAAGGGAATGTCGAGCTGTGGGAAGACTTGAGGATGCAGAAAAGGGAACACGCTGGGTGAACATCCAAAATATTAGCTCTGTAGAGCAACAAAGAAGGAATGCACCCTACAAAGCTACAGGGTCAACTGTGCCCACATGGAAGTGGATTGATAAAACTGGGCACCATTCACCAAAATGGACTCCATGCTGGGCCCTCAGGCAAGTCTCAGCAGATCTCCAAGGGCTGAGCTCCCTCCACAGTGAGCTCAGACCACAGTGCAATTAGACTAGAAAGTAATAGCAGGAAGCTCATCAGAGAGTCCCCCAAGCATTTGGGAACACATTTCTGAATAACCAGAGGTGAGATCGCAACGGGAATTAGAAAAATTCTTTGAAGGATGGTGAGGATGTTTATATTATATTATGTATGTATTCCAATATGTTTATATTGGAACTTGGGAGAGGCAGTTAAGAAAGAGCCTGAGGTGTGGAAGTTTCTAGCAGTGTGCGCATCAGAAAATAAGGAGGCCAAGTCAGGTGTGATGGTATATGCCTGTTATTCCCCCAGCACAGCGGGGCAGAGGCAGGAGGATTGCTGTATATTTGAGGTCAGCCTGATTAACATAATGAGACTATATTGAGACAGAAAGAGAGAAAGAGAGAGAGAGAGAGAGAGAGAGAGAGAGAGAGAGAGAGAGAGAGAGGCAGAGAGACAAACAGAGACAAAGAGACAGAGAGAGACAGAGACACAGAGAGACAGAGGCACAGAGAAAGAGTATGACACACAGAGAGAGGGGTTGGTTAACAACTTTAAGCCAATAAAGGTGATGGGGTAGACAAGATGTCTCAGTAGGTAAGTGTGCTTGTCACCAAGCCCGCTGACCAGAATTGGATCCTCAGGACCGACATGATGGAAGGAGAGAACTGACTTCAAAAGTTGTCCTCTGACCGTCACACATGTGCCACAGTGCATTCACAGTCCCACACTGCCGCCCCCAACCAAATAAATAAGTAATTAATAAGTGAAAGCCCCTTGGTGAGGTTGTAGCCTGTATGACTGCTTAGCTGGCATCTTCAACTGCTCCTCTACACTGGGACTGCCTGTCCACTACATAGGGACATCACACTTCCTTCTGCTGCCTACATAAGGGATAAACCACCTGAACCACAGACACTGTCCTTCACTGCAGCTTCTGTGGGGCCATGGCCTCCCTTTGCAAGACATTCTTATGTGGTGCTATGCACTGTGCCAGAAGCTTCCACAACCATCACTATCTTTGGGTCCGTCTCAGAGAGGCTTGGCCACTTGCTCCTGTCACACAGCCTATCAGGGCAGAGCCAGGTCTTCAGGATAGTTTTTTGTTTTGTTTTTTGTTTGTTTGTTTGTTTGTTTTAATCATCATCACACTTTGTCTGAAATGTGCATCCACTGTTGCCATGGAAAGTGCATGTCCACAGTGCTTCAAGCTAGAGCTGTTCTCTTTCAGCTCTGGCCACACGATTCTGGTCAGGGCCTCAGAGGACTTACTGTCTCCCTGGCTTCTATCTACCACTGAGTTCTCTCCTCAGCCCCTGGCTCAGTCCCAGTCTTTGGTCCCCAAAGATTGGCAAAGATTGCAGCAAGCATTTGTGATGTCCTGGCTGGATGGAGCCTTCTTTGCCCATCTGTTGCCAATCATGGTGACTATGAACAATCTCCCGTCTTCCTCTTCACCAGATTGCTTCTGTTTGTCTTTGCTCAGTGACTCTGTGTTCTCATGGCTCCTTCTTTCTCTCCCCCACAGCCAGCAGGCAAAATTGTGGGTGATGATTTAATAATAACAGAGAAACGGTGTGAACAGCCCAAGGCCAGGGATAAACCGGTGGTGACAGCTGAACACTACCTTACAGTGTTGTCTTCCGCCAAGGCCTGTGCTGGCCTTGAGAAACTGCTCCGCCAGCCTGTGTCCTGGCGTTTCACACATGACCTCTGCTCTGGGGCTGGGGGTTTGCTCGCTCATCAAATTCCAGCAGCAGTGTGCAAGCTGCGGTCAAAAGCAAGTCAGCGTTGGTACAGTGGATGTGTCCTCAGAGAGATCTAGAACAATGAACTTTGGCAGCAGGACAGATGAATCAGAACATAGAGACTGCACCAAAGTCCCTCTGCTAAGAGACATGTCCTAGAAATGAGGGCCTGGGCAACATTCAGTAGGACACGGGTTTCACAGTGGCCGGCCTTTATGTACTTTCTTTAAGGCAGTTTTTTTTTTAACATTTATTTATTTATTTATTTATTTAGTGTGTATGTATGTGTGTACGTATGTGTGTATATGTGTATATATGTGTGTGTATGTGCGTGTATGTATATGTATGTGTGTATGTATATGTGTATGTGTGTGTATGTGTGTATGTATGTGTGTATGTGTGTATATGTGTTTGTGTATGTATGAGTATATGTGTGTATGTATGTGTGTGTGTATGTTTGTGTGTGTATGAGTATATGTGTGTATGTATGTGTGTGTACATATGTTTGTGTGTATGAGTATATGTGTGTACATATGTGTGTGCACATACCATAGCATGCTCATAGACAGAGGACACCTTGTGGGAATAGGTTCTCTTCTACCATGTGGGTTCTGGGATGAACTCAAGAGCATTAGCCATGGCGACAGCTACCTTTACCAGCTGAGCCATCTCCTTGGCTTCTTTTCATTTATCTATTATTAACCACTTACAAGCTGATAATATATACATGACATAAAACTTACTTTGATCATTTCCATGAAAATGTGCAGTTTCGTGGCATGGAGCCTGTTCACATTACTGGCTGCCATTACCACCACTGCCCAAACTGTCATTTTTTCCTAAGCAAATACTCCAACCCCTCTAAACATTTCTCCAGCCCCCAACAACTCAAATTTAACCTCTGTCTCTGCAAATGGGACTAATTTAAGAGCCTCATATAGGTGGAATCACATGGGATTTGTCCTGTGTGTCTATGTCACATGCATACTATCTTCAGAGTTCATCCCTGTGACAGCATGTGTCAGAATTTCCATTGCTGTTTGTTTGCTTGTTTACTGAGACAGGGTTTCTCTGTGTAGCTCTGGCTGTCCTGGAACTCACTCTGTAGATCAGGCTGGCCTCAAACTCACAGAGATCTGCCTGCCTCTGCCTCTGGAGTGCTGGGATTAAAGGCGTCCACCACCACTGCTGGGCTGCTATTTTACTTTTAAGTGTATGGTGCTTTGCCTGAATGTGTGTATGTGCACCACATGCATGCAGTGTCAATAGAAGCCAGAAGAGGGCATCAGATATCCTAGAACTGTTATGAGTTAACATTAATGAATGAGTTACCATTCAGTTGTGAACAGACATGTGGGTGCTGGGAACCGAATCCAAGTTCTCTGCAAGAACAGCAAGTGCTCTTGACCACTGATCCATCTCTCCAGCCTTTCTCTTGATTCAAAAAAAAAAAAAAGATTTATGTTTCTATATGTGTTTCTGTGAGTCTATGCCACATGTGTGCAGGTGCCCAAGATGTTCAGAAGAAGAGGGAGTCTGCTGTCCTTCTCCATTACTCTCTGAACAGTCCTTTAAGGTAAGGCCTCATGTTTTCTTAGCGAGGCTAGAAGCTAGACAATCCCAGGGGGTCCTCCCGCCTCTGTTCACCCTTGGATCTGGGATTACAGGTGTATGCTAGATGCCCAGCATGTTACACAGGTGCTGAAATCCAAACATTAGTGATTACAACTGCACAGCAAGTGCTCTTAACTGCTAAGCCCGCTCACCAGCCCCCACCCCTCCGTTTTTTGTGATAGGATTTTGATATATACCACTGGCTGGCCTGGAACTTGCTTTATCAGATTGACCTTGAATTCATTGCGATGATATTGCCTTGAAGAGGCTGAGATTGCAGGCATGAGGCACCACATCCAGTCGAGTCAGGTGATTTTGATTGTGATAATCCTTTTACAGAAATTATTTCTAATTCATGTCTTATTTTGCAAGAAACTATGAGATGTCTTTTCTTTAAACATATGCTCTAAGGTGTCATATGGTAGCTCATATCTACAATCCCAGCATTGGGAGGCTGAGGCAGCATGACTGTTGTAAATTTGAGGCTAACTTGGGCTATGTAGTGCATTGCAGGCCATCCTGGGATACAAGAGTAATAAAAACCCTAATCTCAAAAATAAAAGTTAAAGCCCTGCTTTCTCCAGGCCCCGCTCACTCCTCCAGTCCCCGCTCGCATGGGTGCAAAGATTTACTATTTATTTATTATATGTTATCATATGTAATTACACTGTAGCTGTCTTCAGACACCCATATGATGGCATCAGATTTCATTACGGGTGGTTGTGAGCCACCATGTGGTTGCTGGGATTTGAACTCATGACCTCCAGAAGAACTGTCATTGCTCTTAACCACTGAGCCATCTCACCAACCTGATACATGCCTTTAATCCCAGCACTCCAGAGGCAGAAGTAGGTGGATCTTTGAGTTCAAGGCCAGCCTAATCTATAGAGCAAATTGCAGGATAGCCAGGGCTACACAGAGAAATGCCATTTTAAGAGAGCGAGCTTTAGACCTGGGAATGTGGCTCTCTGGTTTCATTTTGTTTTTAAAAAAGAGCTTTTGGAGGCTGGAGAGATAGCTTAGCAGTTATGAGCACTGTTGGTTTTCCAGGGGCCCTGGGTTTGATTCCCAGCACCCACATGGCAGCTCAAAACATCTCTAGCTCCAGTTCCAGAGGCTCTGACGCCCTCTGCTGGCCTCTGTGCCTTTCACAGGCACTGTGCACACACACACACCCCAGAGAGAGAGAGAGAGAGAGAGAGAGAGAGAGAGAGAGAGAGAGAGAGAGAATGCCTATACACATAAACTAAACAAACAAACAAACAAACAAACAACCCTACTTTAAACAGTATAATAGAGTAGAAAACAGGAGAAGCAAGATTAAACTACTATCAGGCAGCAACTTATTCAACTGAACGTTGAATTTAGATTTGATCTTCACCGAAGTCAAACAGGAAGAGATACTTTGATACTTGGAATTTTAAAAGCATATAGCAAGCATTCTTATTAAAGTTCATAATTATGATAAGTGCATTGGATCCTTCTAGATTTTATTTCTAATGTAAAATTAAAATGAGTCTGGAGCATAACTGATAAAATGATTAAAGTATAAGTGATGAGAAGAAGTTGGGCCTGATGGGACAGGCATGAAATCCCAGCACCGGGAGCATCGGCACAAGTTCAAAGCCAGCCAAGCCTCCCCAGTGAGACTGTCTCAAAACCAAACAAAAAACGCAAAGAAATAAATCTTAAGTTTGAAGTAGACAAATGTAGCTTCTGCTGTACCTGAGGAACCCTCCATTCTTTGCAACCCCCTTCTGATTAAGTCTCTAGGCAGCCACTTTGCCTCCTTCTTCCTGTACATCTGGGTCTCTTCCATACCTGAGATACAGAAGAGACATGGGAAAATACAAGTGTTTAAACAATTATTTACTGGTGTGTGTATGTATGTGTGTATGTGTGTATGCATATGTGTGTATGTGTATGGTGTGTATGTATGTGTGTGGGTATGTGTGTGTTGTATGTGTATACATGTGTGTATGCATATATGTATATGTGTGTATGTGTATAATGTGTACATGTATGTGTATATGTATGGTGTGTATGTGTGTGTATGTGTATGATGTGTATGTGTATATGTATGGTGTGTGTGTGTGGTATATATATATGTGTGTGTGTATGTATGTGTGTATGCATGTGTGTGCATGTGTATGAAGTGTATGTGTATGGTGTATATGTGTGTGTGGTGTATATGTGTGTATG